>NW_027643273.1:0-41958 GCF_032717465.1 Coenobita brevimanus | reverse complement strand
TTGACGTCATCTTCCTCCGACAGCCAGCATTCCTTGAGTAACTTGAGGGGTCCTCTTACTTCATGGCCAAACAGTAGTTCAAAAGGTGAGAAGCCCAGTGATTCATTTGGAGATTCTCTTGCAGCAAATACAACGAATGGAAGACTTTTATCCCAGTCTTTCTGATGTTCCAAACAGTATTTCTTGAGCATCGATTTGAGTGTTTGATGATATCTCTCCAACGCTCCTTGGGTCTGGGGATGGTAAGCTGAAGACGTGATCTGGGTGATGCCCAACTCTTTCAGAGACTGCTTGAAAACGTTTGACATGAAATTACTTCCCCGGTCTGACTGTACCTCCTTGGGCAGACCAAACTTTGTGAAGAACCCTAGCATTTCCTTAACCACGTTCTTTGCTGAGATATTTCTAAGTGGAATGGCTTCAGGATAACGAGTAGCCATATCAATCAGGGTCAACACATAAGAAAATCCTGAAGAAGTCTTAGGAAGAGGGCCCACAATATCCACCAACACACGGGTGAAAGGCGCCTCAAAAGGAGGAATGGGAACTAGAGGTGCAACCATTTCAGTCTGATTACACTTCCCCACAACTTGACAGGTGTGACAAGACTTACAATACCAGGAAACATCCCTGAAGATACCTGGCCAGTAGAAGTGTTTCAAAATGCGTGCCACAGTCTTCCTCACTCCAAGGTGTCCTGCCAAACTGGAATCATGAGCCACTCTAATGATATCCTGCCTACAAACACGAGGGATGACAACTTGATGTACAACCTCCCATTCACAGTCGGCTGATGCTGTTGGGGGGTCTCCACTTCCTCATAAGTACTCCTGACTTTACATAATAACAAGTAGAAGCACCGGCTGACTCTTCTTCACTGTAAGCAGAGTTAGCTAGACCTTTCAACTCAGGGTCAGCAACCTGCAACTCAACCAACTCTTGACGAGACAAATTATCAACACTACGGGGTACTGCCTCATCTGGTGAGTGGTCCAAATTAGCAAGAAAAGTGTCAGCTAGGATAACATCATCATCATCATTATCCTCTAAATCACCAGTAACTTTAGACTTAGCCCTAGTGACAGCACATGCAGGGAACACATCAGGGACATCACAATCCTGGGACACAGCCACTGGCTCACCAGACAACTGAGGAGCTGGACACACTTGACTTCCACCAATATCATTTCCAAGTAAGAAAGTTACACCTGACATTGGGAGTGTCTCAACCAACCCAATCATAACGGAACCATTAACAAAACCAGACTCTAAATTCACTCTGCACAGAGGGACAGAGAAGTAATCATTCCCTACACCTTGTAAGATTACAGTTTCATCAGAGGAATTAACATTAGAGCCTAGAACACTGGTCAGCATAAGGGATTGGCAAGCACCTGTATCACGATATATTTGAACTGATTTCCTGTCATTACTGTCCAGAGGACTGACAAAACCATCAGACAGGAAATTAGCACATGAACTCTTGAGAGTGTCACCCACGTTACTGCTCAAAAGAGGAGCTCCATCATGAGAATTTAAGTTACCCCTCAAAGCAGGTTCAGTTAACTCAGTTAAAGAATTCTGGGAACTCTCAAGAGTGGACACTAGACCAATTGACTGAATATTTAAAGACTCCTTTTTGTTCACATCACGTTGTCTCCTGAAACATCTCTCCGTAGTATGACCAAGCTTACTACAATAAGTACATTTACTTTTCTGAAATCTAGAGGTGAAGCTGGTATTTACTTCCTGAGAAACATCATCTTTATTCTCTTTCCTGTTACCTGTACTCTGAGTAGAGGCAACGTACTTACTCTCAGCTTTCCCTTTTTCTTTAGAATATCTCTTGTGAGTGAGAACATACTCATCAGCTAAAACTGCAGCATCAGACAAATTATCTATTCTATTCTCATCAAGATATAGGCTTACATCATTATTAACACACCTTTTGAAGTCCTCCAGCAAAAGCATCTGCTTAAATTTGTCAAAAATCAGAATCCACATTCTTAGAATTTAACCACTGCTCTAACAGATCTTCTTTGATTTTTGCATACTCAACATGGGATTGCTTATCTTGCTTGTAAGTGTTCCTAAATTTTACTCTATAGGCTTCAGGAACAAGCTCATAGGCCTTAAGAATCAAGCTCTTAACTACATCATAATTATCAGATTGATCCTGAGGCAAAGATGCATAAGTTACTTGAGCTTTACCGGTGAGAACAGTTTGAAGGAGTACTGGCCAATTGTGTTTGGGCCAATTAAAACCTGTAGCTACCCTCTCAAACAACTGAAAATACTTTGTTAAATCAGATTCATTAAAAGGAGGGACAAGTTTAACATTTTTAGCCACATCAAAATCATCAGAGCTAGATGATCCAGTTCCACCTTGTTTCATGCGATACTCATGGTCTGCCTGAATCCTAGCAATTTCAACTTGTGCCTCAGCCTCCTTAGAACGGGCCTCCGCCTCCTTAGCACGAGACTCCTGCAGGGCTAGCTGTAACTTAGCTAATTCAATCTGCGTTTGCTCATTTGGAGGAGTTACATTAAACAAGCTTTCATTAATCATGTCAACAATTTGATCTTTAGAATGATGAGAGCGAACAGCAATTCCCAATTGTTGAGCAACAAGCTTAAGTTCATTCTTTGTTCTGTTTTCTATATTACACACTCTTTGCACATTTGACAAAAGATCTTTGGCTTCATCAAGTGTAGTAATAGTAGACATAATTAATAAGTAACAGTCACAAAATATCAAGCAATATCCTTATGATAACATCCTGAATATCCTGATATGAGGTCGCCAAATTTATGTTACGGAACAGAGAAAGATAACGTACACTTTAAGTGAGAATACTAAGAGTCACTACTGTCCCGTAAAGTTCCAGGTTCAAAACAGAAGAGTTAGGTAAAATTACAAGTTAAAGTTTAATGCTCAAACTAACAACAAAACATTCAGGACTCATAAGGATAATGTAATGGCAAATAAACAGGTTAAATATATGGTTAACTGCAATAGCCTCTATTAACACGAAATTAGCAAGAGTAAATTTATCTAAGTCAGCCCTGATAAATGAAAATACACCGGGTAATGCTCAGTTAATGCAAGATAAATTATTACAGATACAAAATATTATCTAAAATGACTGATATAAAACCCCACATTAATCACAAAGACCTCACTAGGCCTAAGAATCAACCCTATGCTACACAGTACAAGAAAAAATGCAACAACAGTTATACTCAAATTACACACAGCTGCTAGATGTTTGGAGACTTCTTGAGCACTCACAATAATAATATCTGTACAGGGGAGGACAGAGATGTGAACAAAATGAGGAGCAGATCTAAGTGGCAATGATGCAGAGACTGAGCTCATTATATAGGTGCCAGGAGAGCTTGATACAACTTGTAAGAAGGACGCGCAAATGAAGCCATGGGGACAAAAAGCTGAAAATCCCGCTCTGAATAACAGAGAGAACGACTTACTCTACTATAACGGTAGAAGGGGGGACTAAGGCAGAACACGCTCGTGATCAAACATGCAGCAACTGTGCGTTAAAATTACACAAAGGATGATGAAATCATAGGCTATGTAACACCTCCCCACAAAGAAAAAGAAATTTACAAAGGAAATTTCTTATTACTCTAAAACAATCTGTCTAAAGTCTAGATAAGCAATCTGCAATAACATTTTCTTTCCCCTTGACATGTTGTATGTCTAATGAATACTCCTGAAGAAGTAGACTCCATCTTGTCAATCTCTGATTTTTATCTTTAAACTTACTAAGGAATTTCAGTGGGTTATGATCGGTATAAATGACTATGGGGTCAAAACTAGAACACAAATAAAATGAAAAATGCTGTAAACCCAAAATCAAGGTCAAAAGCTCTTTCTCAATAGTTGAGTAGTTCTTTTGAGGTGGAGTGAACTTCTTACTGTAATAAGATACAGGATGTTCAATGCCCTGATCATCCTCTTGCAGCAAAACAGCCCCAGCTCCTGTACCACTTGCATCAACAGCCATCTTAAAAGGCTTAGCAAAATTTGGAGTAGCGAGCACTGGCTGACTTAATAGAATAGCTTTAAGTTTGTTGAAAGAGGATTCACAGTTATCAGTCCAGACAAATTTAACTCCCTTTTTCAGTAGGTCTGTAAGTGGTGATACAAGAATTGAAAAGTTAAGAACAAATCTCCTGTAATAACCTACCATTCCCAAAAATCTTTGTAGCTCCATCCTACTTTTAGGTCTGGGAAAATCACTTATAACCTGAACCTTTGCTCCTGGTGGTGCAACATGTCCATCACCAATTACATACCCAAGGTACTGAACTTTAGCTTGACCAAACTCACACTTTGATAAATTAGCTACAAGATTAGCATGAACCAAACGCTCAAGAAATTTACTGACATGGCATAGGTGATCTTTCCAGTTGTCACTGAAGATTAATACATCATCAGTATAAACAACACACCCTGCCAAACCCTCTGTTACAACATTCATGAGCTTCTGAAATGTGGCTGGTGCATTCTTCATACCATATGGCATTACTGAACATGCAAAAGTCTTTCCTAGTGTTACAAAACATGAGATCTCCCTAGCACGTTCAGTCATAGGTACTTGCCAGTATCCCTTTAACAAATCAAACTTACTTATGTACCTAGCCTTTCCGATCTTGTCTATGCAATCTTCCACACGAGGGAGAGGGTAAGTGTCTGTTTTGGTTATCTGATTAACACGTCTGTAGTCAATGCAAAGCCGCTGTGACCCACCTGGCTTAGGGACCAGAGTGACAGGAGAACTCCACTCGCTCTGACAGGGCTCAATCATCTTGTGGTCCAACAGGTAGCCAAGCTCCTTTTGGATGAGAGGAACTTTCACTGGGTTCACACGGTAAGGAGGCAATTTAATTGGCTTTGCGTCTCCAACATCGACATCATGCATCAACACAGTGGTTCTTCCTGGAGTGGCACGGAACACTTGCGGGTACTCCTGCAGTAATGCCGAAAACTCCTGCCTTTCTTTGGGAGGTAGATGAGAAAGCTTAGTCTGGAGATCATTCATGATATCAGGATTCTTCCCCAAACTATCACTCAGGCTCATACTGCATGGGAGAGCTTCACTTGCAGACTCGGGTGGAACAGCTACAGTGCAGACTGGATTATTTTCGTCCCGCCTGTGATATAACTTTAGCATGTTGATGTGACATAGTTGCTTGCTCTTTCTACGATCTGGTGTGGCGATGACATAGTTGACATCACTGAGTTTCTTCTCCACGAAATAAGGACCACTAAACTTGGCTTGAAGAGGTTGCCCATGAACTGGTAGCAGAATCAAAACCTGATCTCCTGGCTGAAAGTGGCGTAACCTGGACTTCTTATCATACCAAGTCTTCATTTTCTCCTGAGCAGCTCCTAAATTCTCTCTCGCCAGCTGTAAAGCAGTGGACAGCCGTTCTTTGAACTTCATCACATACTCCAGCAGGTTGACGTCATCTTCCTCCGACAGCCAGCATTCCTTGAGTAACTTGAGGGGTCCTCTTACTTCATGGCCAAACAGTAGTTCAAAAGGTGAGAAGCCCAGTGATTCATTTGGAGATTCTCTTGCAGCAAATACAACGAATGGAAGACTTTTATCCCAGTCTTTCTGATGTTCCAAACAGTATTTCTTGAGCATCGATTTGAGTGTTTGATGATATCTCTCCAACGCTCCTTGGGTCTGGGGATGGTAAGCTGAAGACGTGATCTGGGTGATGCCCAACTCTTTCAGAGACTGCTTGAAAACGTTTGACATGAAATTACTTCCCGGTCTGACTGTACCTCCTTGGGCAGACCAAACTTTGTGAAGAACCCTAGCATTTCCTTAACCACGTTCTTTGCTGAGATATTTCTAAGTGGAATGGCTTCAGGATAACGAGTAGCCATATCAATCAGGGTCAACACATAAGAAAATCCTGAAGAAGTCTTAGGAAGAGGGCCCACAATATCCACCAACACACGGGTGAAAGGCGCCTCAAAAGGAGGAATGGGAACTAGAGGTGCAACCATTTCAGTCTGATTACACTTCCCCACAACTTGACAGGTGTGACAAGACTTACAATACCAGGAAACATCCCTGAAGATACCTGGCCAGTAGAAGTGTTTCAAAATGCGTGCCACAGTCTTCCTCACTCCAAGGTGTCCTGCCAAACTGGAATCATGAGCCACTCTAATGATATCCTGCCTACAAACACGAGGGATGACAACTTGATGTACAACCTCCCATTCACAGTCGGCTGATGCTGTTGGGGGGTCTCCACTTCCTCATAAGTACTCCTGACTTTACATAATAACAAGTAGAAGCACCGGCTGACTCTTCTTCACTGTAAGCAGAGTTAGCTAGACCTTTCAACTCAGGGTCAGCAACCTGCAACTCAACCAACTCTTGACGAGACAAATTATCAACACTACGGGGTACTGCCTCATCTGGTGAGTGGTCCAAATTAGCAAGAAAAGTGTCAGCTAGGATAACATCATCATCATCATTATCCTCTAAATCACCAGTAACTTTAGACTTAGCCCTAGTGACAGCACATGCAGGGAACACATCAGGGACATCACAATCCTGGGACACAGCCACTGGCTCACCAGACAACTGAGGAGCTGGACACACTTGACTTCCACCAATATCATTTCCAAGTAAGAAAGTTACACCTGACATTGGGAGTGTCTCAACCAACCCAATCATAACGGAACCATTAACAAAACCAGACTCTAAATTCACTCTGCACAGAGGGACAGAGAAGTAATCATTCCCTAC
This sequence comes from Coenobita brevimanus, assembly GCF_032717465.1. Lineage (NCBI taxonomy): Eukaryota > Metazoa > Arthropoda > Malacostraca > Decapoda > Coenobitidae > Coenobita > Coenobita brevimanus. The sequence continues at coordinate 35,158 of NW_027643273.1, read as the reverse complement.
ACCTTGTAAGATTACAGTTTCATCAGAGGAATTAACATTAGAGCCTAGAACACTGGTCAGCATAAGGGATTGGCAAGCACCTGTATCACGATATATTTGAACTGATTTCCTGTCATTACTGTCCAGAGGACTGACAAAACCATCAGACAGGAAATTAGCACATGAACTCTTGAGAGTGTCACCCACGTTACTGCTCAAAAGAGGAGCTCCATCATGAGAATTTAAGTTACCCCTCAAAGCAGGTTCAGTTAACTCAGTTAAAGAATTCTGGGAACTCTCAAGAGTGGACACTAGACCAATTGACTGAATATTTAAAGACTCCTTTTTGTTCACATCACGTTGTCTCCTGAAACATCTCTCCGTAGTATGACCAAGCTTACTACAATAAGTACATTTACTTTTCTGAAATCTAGAGGTGAAGCTGGTATTTACTTCCTGAGAAACATCATCTTTATTCTCTTTCCTGTTACCTGTACTCTGAGTAGAGGCAACGTACTTACTCTCAGCTTTCCCTTTTTCTTTAGAATATCTCTTGTGAGTGAGAACATACTCATCAGCTAAAACTGCAGCATCAGACAAATTATCTATTCTATTCTCATCAAGATATAGGCTTACATCATTATTAACACACCTTTTGAAGTCCTCCAGCAAAAGCATCTGCTTAAATTTGTCAAAAATCAGAATCCACATTCTTAGAATTTAACCACTGCTCTAACAGATCTTCTTTGATTTTTGCATACTCAACATGGGATTGCTTATCTTGCTTGTAAGTGTTCCTAAATTTTACTCTATAGGCTTCAGGAACAAGCTCATAGGCCTTAAGAATCAAGCTCTTAACTACATCATAATTATCAGATTGATCCTGAGGCAAAGATGCATAAGTTACTTGAGCTTTACCGGTGAGAACAGTTTGAAGGAGTACTGGCCAATTGTGTTTGGGCCAATTAAAACCTGTAGCTACCCTCTCAAACAACTGAAAATACTTTGTTAAATCAGATTCATTAAAAGGAGGGACAAGTTTAACATTTTTAGCCACATCAAAATCATCAGAGCTAGATGATCCAGTTCCACCTTGTTTCATGCGATACTCATGGTCTGCCTGAATCCTAGCAATTTCAACTTGTGCCTCAGCCTCCTTAGAACGGGCCTCCGCCTCCTTAGCACGAGACTCCTGCAGGGCTAGCTGTAACTTAGCTAATTCAATCTGCGTTTGCTCATTTGGAGGAGTTACATTAAACAAGCTTTCATTAATCATGTCAACAATTTGATCTTTAGAATGATGAGAGCGAACAGCAATTCCCAATTGTTGAGCAACAAGCTTAAGTTCATTCTTTGTTCTGTTTTCTATATTACACACTCTTTGCACATTTGACAAAAGATCTTTGGCTTCATCAAGTGTAGTAATAGTAGACATAATTAATAAGTAACAGTCACAAAATATCAAGCAATATCCTTATGATAACATCCTGAATATCCTGATATGAGGTCGCCAAATTTATGTTACGGAACAGAGAAAGATAACGTACACTTTAAGTGAGAATACTAAGAGTCACTACTGTCCCGTAAAGTTCCAGGTTCAAAACAGAAGAGTTAGGTAAAATTACAAGTTAAAGTTTAATGCTCAAACTAACAACAAAACATTCAGGACTCATAAGGATAATGTAATGGCAAATAAACAGGTTAAATATATGGTTAACTGCAATAGCCTCTATTAACACGAAATTAGCAAGAGTAAATTTATCTAAGTCAGCCCTGATAAATGAAAATACACCGGGTAATGCTCAGTTAATGCAAGATAAATTATTACAGATACAAAATATTATCTAAAATGACTGATATAAAACCCCACATTAATCACAAAGACCTCACTAGGCCTAAGAATCAACCCTATGCTACACAGTACAAGAAAAAATGCAACAACAGTTATACTCAAATTACACACAGCTGCTAGATGTTTGGAGACTTCTTGAGCACTCACAATAATAATATCTGTACAGGGGAGGACAGAGATGTGAACAAAATGAGGAGCAGATCTAAGTGGCAATGATGCAGAGACTGAGCTCATTATATAGGTGCCAGGAGAGCTTGATACAACTTGTAAGAAGGACGCGCAAATGAAGCCATGGGGACAAAAAGCTGAAAATCCCGCTCTGAATAACAGAGAGAACGACTTACTCTACTATAACGGTAGAAGGGGGGACTAAGGCAGAACACGCTCGTGATCAAACATGCAGCAACTGTGCGTTAAAATTACACAAAGGATGATGAAATCATAGGCTATGTAACACCTCCCCACAAAGAAAAAGAAATTTACAAAGGAAATTTCTTATTACTCTAAAACAATCTGTCTAAAGTCTAGATAAGCAATCTGCAATAACATTTTCTTTCCCCTTGACATGTTGTATGTCTAATGAATACTCCTGAAGAAGTAGACTCCATCTTGTCAATCTCTGATTTTTATCTTTAAACTTACTAAGGAATTTCAGTGGGTTATGATCGGTATAAATGACTATGGGGTCAAAACTAGAACACAAATAAAATGAAAAATGCTGTAAACCCAAAATCAAGGTCAAAAGCTCTTTCTCAATAGTTGAGTAGTTCTTTTGAGGTGGAGTGAACTTCTTACTGTAATAAGATACAGGATGTTCAATGCCCTGATCATCCTCTTGCAGCAAAACAGCCCCAGCTCCTGTACCACTTGCATCAACAGCCATCTTAAAAGGCTTAGCAAAATTTGGAGTAGCGAGCACTGGCTGACTTAATAGAATAGCTTTAAGTTTGTTGAAAGAGGATTCACAGTTATCAGTCCAGACAAATTTAACTCCCTTTTTCAGTAGGTCTGTAAGTGGTGATACAAGAATTGAAAAGTTAAGAACAAATCTCCTGTAATAACCTACCATTCCCAAAAATCTTTGTAGCTCCATCCTACTTTTAGGTCTGGGAAAATCACTTATAACCTGAACCTTTGCTCCTGGTGGTGCAACATGTCCATCACCAATTACATACCCAAGGTACTGAACTTTAGCTTGACCAAACTCACACTTTGATAAATTAGCTACAAGATTAGCATGAACCAAACGCTCAAGAAATTTACTGACATGGCATAGGTGATCTTTCCAGTTGTCACTGAAGATTAATACATCATCAGTATAAACAACACACCCTGCCAAACCCTCTGTTACAACATTCATGAGCTTCTGAAATGTGGCTGGTGCATTCTTCATACCATATGGCATTACTGAACATGCAAAAGTCTTTCCTAGTGTTACAAAACATGAGATCTCCCTAGCACGTTCAGTCATAGGTACTTGCCAGTATCCCTTTAACAAATCAAACTTACTTATGTACCTAGCCTTTCCGATCTTGTCTATGCAATCTTCCACACGAGGGAGAGGGTAAGTGTCTGTTTTGGTTATCTGATTAACACGTCTGTAGTCAATGCAAAGCCGCTGTGACCCACCTGGCTTAGGGACCAGAGTGACAGGAGAACTCCACTCGCTCTGACAGGGCTCAATCATCTTGTGGTCCAACAGGTAGCCAAGCTCCTTTTGGATGAGAGGAACTTTCACTGGGTTCACACGGTAAGGAGGCAATTTAATTGGCTTTGCGTCTCCAACATCGACATCATGCATCAACACAGTGGTTCTTCCTGGAGTGGCACGGAACACTTGCGGGTACTCCTGCAGTAATGCCGAAAACTCCTGCCTTTCTTTGGGAGGTAGATGAGAAAGCTTAGTCTGGAGATCATTCATGATATCAGGATTCTTCCCCAAACTATCACTCAGGCTCATACTGCATGGGAGAGCTTCACTTGCAGACTCGGGTGGAACAGCTACAGTGCAGACTGGATTATTTTCGTCCCGCCTGTGATATAACTTTAGCATGTTGATGTGACATAGTTGCTTGCTCTTTCTACGATCTGGTGTGGCGATGACATAGTTGACATCACTGAGTTTCTTCTCCACGAAATAAGGACCACTAAACTTGGCTTGAAGAGGTTGCCCATGAACTGGTAGCAGAATCAAAACCTGATCTCCTGGCTGAAAGTGGCGTAACCTGGACTTCTTATCATACCAAGTCTTCATTTTCTCCTGAGCAGCTCCTAAATTCTCTCTCGCCAGCTGTAAAGCAGTGGACAGCCGTTCTTTGAACTTCATCACATACTCCAGCAGGTTGACGTCATCTTCCTCCGACAGCCAGCATTCCTTGAGTAACTTGAGGGGTCCTCTTACTTCATGGCCAAACAGTAGTTCAAAAGGTGAGAAGCCCAGTGATTCATTTGGAGATTCTCTTGCAGCAAATACAACGAATGGAAGACTTTTATCCCAGTCTTTCTGATGTTCCAAACAGTATTTCTTGAGCATCGATTTGAGTGTTTGATGATATCTCTCCAACGCTCCTTGGGTCTGGGGATGGTAAGCTGAAGACGTGATCTGGGTGATGCCCAACTCTTTCAGAGACTGCTTGAAAACGTTTGACATGAAATTACTTCCCCGGTCTGACTGTACCTCCTTGGGCAGACCAAACTTTGTGAAGAACCCTAGCATTTCCTTAACCACGTTCTTTGCTGAGATATTTCTAAGTGGAATGGCTTCAGGATAACGAGTAGCCATATCAATCAGGGTCAACACATAAGAAAATCCTGAAGAAGTCTTAGGAAGAGGGCCCACAATATCCACCAACACACGGGTGAAAGGCGCCTCAAAAGGAGGAATGGGAACTAGAGGTGCAACCATTTCAGTCTGATTACACTTCCCCACAACTTGACAGGTGTGACAAGACTTACAATACCAGGAAACATCCCTGAAGATACCTGGCCAGTAGAAGTGTTTCAAAATGCGTGCCACAGTCTTCCTCACTCCAAGGTGTCCTGCCAAACTGGAATCATGAGCCACTCTAATGATATCCTGCCTACAAACACGAGGGATGACAACTTGATGTACAACCTCCCATTCACAGTCGGCTGATGCTGTTGGGGGGTCTCCACTTCCTCATAAGTACTCCTGACTTTACATAATAACAAGTAGAAGCACCGGCTGACTCTTCTTCACTGTAAGCAGAGTTAGCTAGACCTTTCAACTCAGGGTCAGCAACCTGCAACTCAACCAACTCTTGACGAGACAAATTATCAACACTACGGGGTACTGCCTCATCTGGTGAGTGGTCCAAATTAGCAAGAAAAGTGTCAGCTAGGATAACATCATCATCATCATTATCCTCTAAATCACCAGTAACTTTAGACTTAGCCCTAGTGACAGCACATGCAGGGAACACATCAGGGACATCACAATCCTGGGACACAGCCACTGGCTCACCAGACAACTGAGGAGCTGGACACACTTGACTTCCACCAATATCATTTCCAAGTAAGAAAGTTACACCTGACATTGGGAGTGTCTCAACCAACCCAATCATAACGGAACCATTAACAAAACCAGACTCTAAATTCACTCTGCACAGAGGGACAGAGAAGTAATCATTCCCTACACCTTGTAAGATTACAGTTTCATCAGAGGAATTAACATTAGAGCCTAGAACACTGGTCAGCATAAGGGATTGGCAAGCACCTGTATCACGATATATTTGAACTGATTTCCTGTCATTACTGTCCAGAGGACTGACAAAACCATCAGACAGGAAATTAGCACATGAACTCTTGAGAGTGTCACCCACGTTACTGCTCAAAAGAGGAGCTCCATCATGAGAATTTAAGTTACCCCTCAAAGCAGGTTCAGTTAACTCAGTTAAAGAATTCTGGGAACTCTCAAGAGTGGACACTAGACCAATTGACTGAATATTTAAAGACTCCTTTTTGTTCACATCACGTTGTCTCCTGAAACATCTCTCCGTAGTATGACCAAGCTTACTACAATAAGTACATTTACTTTTCTGAAATCTAGAGGTGAAGCTGGTATTTACTTCCTGAGAAACATCATCTTTATTCTCTTTCCTGTTACCTGTACTCTGAGTAGAGGCAACGTACTTACTCTCAGCTTTCCCTTTTTCTTTAGAATATCTCTTGTGAGTGAGAACATACTCATCAGCTAAAACTGCAGCATCAGACAAATTATCTATTCTATTCTCATCAAGATATAGGCTTACATCATTATTAACACACCTTTTGAAGTCCTCCAGCAAAAGCATCTGCTTAAATTTGTCAAAAATCAGAATCCACATTCTTAGAATTTAACCACTGCTCTAACAGATCTTCTTTGATTTTTGCATACTCAACATGGGATTGCTTATCTTGCTTGTAAGTGTTCCTAAATTTTACTCTATAGGCTTCAGGAACAAGCTCATAGGCCTTAAGAATCAAGCTCTTAACTACATCATAATTATCAGATTGATCCTGAGGCAAAGATGCATAAGTTACTTGAGCTTTACCGGTGAGAACAGTTTGAAGGAGTACTGGCCAATTGTGTTTGGGCCAATTAAAACCTGTAGCTACCCTCTCAAACAACTGAAAATACTTTGTTAAATCAGATTCATTAAAAGGAGGGACAAGTTTAACATTTTTAGCCACATCAAAATCATCAGAGCTAGATGATCCAGTTCCACCTTGTTTCATGCGATACTCATGGTCTGCCTGAATCCTAGCAATTTCAACTTGTGCCTCAGCCTCCTTAGAACGGGCCTCCGCCTCCTTAGCACGAGACTCCTGCAGGGCTAGCTGTAACTTAGCTAATTCAATCTGCGTTTGCTCATTTGGAGGAGTTACATTAAACAAGCTTTCATTAATCATGTCAACAATTTGATCTTTAGAATGATGAGAGCGAACAGCAATTCCCAATTGTTGAGCAACAAGCTTAAGTTCATTCTTTGTTCTGTTTTCTATATTACACACTCTTTGCACATTTGACAAAAGATCTTTGGCTTCATCAAGTGTAGTAATAGTAGACATAATTAATAAGTAACAGTCACAAAATATCAAGCAATATCCTTATGATAACATCCTGAATATCCTGATATGAGGTCGCCAAATTTATGTTACGGAACAGAGAAAGATAACGTACACTTTAAGTGAGAATACTAAGAGTCACTACTGTCCCGTAAAGTTCCAGGTTCAAAACAGAAGAGTTAGGTAAAATTACAAGTTAAAGTTTAATGCTCAAACTAACAACAAAACATTCAGGACTCATAAGGATAATGTAATGGCAAATAAACAGGTTAAATATATGGTTAACTGCAATAGCCTCTATTAACACGAAATTAGCAAGAGTAAATTTATCTAAGTCAGCCCTGATAAATGAAAATACACCGGGTAATGCTCAGTTAATGCAAGATAAATTATTACAGATACAAAATATTATCTAAAATGACTGATATAAAAACCCACATTAATCACAAAGACCTCACTAGGCCTAAGAATCAACCCTATGCTACACAGTACAAGAAAAAATGCAACAACAGTTATACTCAAATTACACACAGCTGCTAGATGTTTGGAGACTTCTTGAGCACTCACAATAATAATATCTGTACAGGGGAGGACAGAGATGTGAACAAAATGAGGAGCAGATCTAAGTGGCAATAATGCAGAGACTGAGCTCATTATATAGGTGCCAGGAGAGCTTGATACAACTTGTAAGAAGGACGCGCAAATGAAGCCATGGGGACAAAAAGCTGAAAATCCCGCTCTGAATAACAGAGAGAACGACTTACTCTACTATAACGGTAGAAGGGGGGGACTAAGGCAGAACACGCTCGTGATCAAACATGCAGCAACTGTGCGTTAAAATTACACAAAGGATGATGAAATCATAGGCTATGTAACACCTCCCCACAAAGAAAAAGAAATTTACAAAGGAAATTTCTTATTACTCTAAAACAATCTGTCTAAAGTCTAGATAAGCAATCTGCAATAACATTTTCTTTCCCCTTGACATGTTGTATGTCTAATGAATACTCCTGAAGAAGTAGACTCCATCTTGTCAATCTCTGATTTTTATCTTTAAACTTACTAAGGAATTTCAGTGGGTTATGATCGGTATAAATGACTATGGGGTCAAAACTAGAACACAAATAAAATGAAAAATGCTGTAAACCCAAAATCAAGGCCAAAAGCTCTTTCTCAATAGTTGAGTAGTTCTTTTGAGGTGGAGTGAACTTCTTACTGTAATAAGATACAGGATGTTCAATGCCCTGATCATCCTCTTGCAGCAAAACAGCCCCAGCTCCTGTACCACTTGCATCAACAGCCATCTTAAAAGGCTTAGCAAAATTTGGAGTAGCGAGCACTGGCTGACTTAATAGAATAGCTTTAAGTTTGTTGAAAGAGGATTCACAGTTATCAGTCCAGACAAATTTAACTCCCTTTTTCAGTAGGTCTGTAAGTGGTGATACAAGAATTGAAAAGTTAAGAACAAATCTCCTGTAATAACCTACCATTCCCAAAAATCTTTGTAGCTCCATCCTACTTTTAGGTCTGGGAAAATCACTTATAACCTGAACCTTTGCTCCTGGTGGTGCAACATGTCCATCACCAATTACATACCCAAGGTACTGAACTTTAGCTTGACCAAACTCACACTTTGATAAATTAGCTACAAGATTAGCATGAACCAAACGCTCAAGAAATTTACTGACATGGCATAGGTGATCTTTCCAGTTGTCACTGAAGATTAATACATCATCAGTATAAACAACACACCCTGCCAAACCCTCTGTTACAACATTCATGAGCTTCTGAAATGTGGCTGGTGCATTCTTCATACCATATGGCATTACTGAACATGCAAAAGTCTTTCCTAGTGTTACAAAACATGAGATCTCCCTAGCACGTTCAGTCATAGGTACTTGCCAGTATCCCTTTAACAAATCAAACTTACTTATGTACCTAGCCTTTCCGATCTTGTCTATGCAATCTTCCACACGAGGGAGAGGGTAAGTGTCTGTTTTGGTTATCTGATTAACACGTCTGTAGTCAATGCAAAGCCGCTGTGACCCACCTGGCTTAGGGACCAGAGTGACAGGAGAACTCCACTCGCTCTGACAGGGCTCAATCATCTTGTGGTCCAACAGGTAGCCAAGCTCCTTTTGGATGAGAGGAACTTTCACTGGGTTCACACGGTAAGGAGGCAATTTAATTGGCTTTGCGTCTCCAACATCGACATCATGCATCAACACAGTGGTTCTTCCTGGAGTGGCACGGAACACTTGCGGGTACTCCTGCAGTAATGCCGAAAACTCCTGCCTTTCTTTGGGAGGTAGATGAGAAAGCTTAGTCTGGAGATCATTCATGATATCAGGATTCTTCCCCAAACTATCACTCAGGCTCATACTGCATGGGAGAGCTTCACTTGCAGACTCGGGTGGAACAGCTACAGTGCAGACTGGATTATTTTCGTCCCGCCTGTGATATAACTTTAGCATGTTGATGTGACATAGTTGCTTGCTCTTTCTACGATCTGGTGTGGCGATGACATAGTTGACATCACTGAGTTTCTTCTCCACGAAATAAGGACCACTAAACTTGGCTTGAAGAGGTTGCCCATGAACTGGTAGCAGAATCAAAACCTGATCTCCTGGCTGAAAGTGGCGTAACCTGGACTTCTTATCATACCAAGTCTTCATTTTCTCCTGAGCAGCTCCTAAATTCTCTCTCGCCAGCTGTAAAGCAGTGGACAGCCGTTCTTTGAACTTCATCACATACTCCAGCAGGTTGACGTCATCTTCCTCCGACAGCCAGCATTCCTTGAGTAACTTGAGGGGTCCTCTTACTTCATGGCCAAACAGTAGTTCAAAAGGTGAGAAGCCCAGTGATTCATTTGGAGATTCTCTTGCAGCAAATACAACGAATGGAAGACTTTTATCCCAGTCTTTCTGATGTTCCAAACAGTATTTCTTGAGCATCGATTTGAGTGTTTGATGATATCTCTCCAACGCTCCTTGGGTCTGGGGATGGTAAGCCGAAGACGTGATCTGGGTGATGCCCAACTCTTTCAGAGACTGCTTGAAAACGTTTGACATGAAATTACTTCCCCGGTCTGACTGTACCTCCTTGGGCAGACCAAACTTTGTGAAGAACCCTAGCATTTCCTTAACCATGTTCTTTGCTGAGATATTTCTAAGTGGAATGGCTTCAGGATAACGAGTAGCCATATCAATCAGGGTCAACACATAAGAAAATCCTGAAGAAGTCTTAGGAAGAGGGCCCACAATATCCACCAACACACGGGTGAAAGGCGCCTCAAAAGGAGGAATGGGAACTAGAGGTGCAACCATTTCAGTCTGATTACACTTCCCCACAACTTGACAGGTGTGACAAGACTTACAATACCAGGAAACATCCCTGAAGATACCTGGCCAGTAGAAGTGTTTCAAAATGCGTGCCACAGTCTTCCTCACTCCAAGGTGTCCTGCCAAACTGGAATCATGAGCCACTCTAATGATATCCTGCCTACAAACACGAGGGATGACAACTTGATGTACAACCTCCCATTCACAGTCGGCTGATGCTGTTGGGGGTCTCCACTTCCTCATAAGTACTCCTGACTTTACATAATAACAAGTAGAAGCACCGGCTGACTCTTCTTCACTGTAAGCAGAGTTAGCTAGACCTTTCAACTCAGGGTCAGCAACCTGCAACTCAACCAACTCTTGACGAGACAAATTATCAACACTACGGGGTACTGCCTCATCTGGTGAGTGGTCCAAATTAGCAAGAAAAGTGTCAGCTAGGATAACATCATCATCATCATTATCCTCTAAATCACCAGTACCTTTAGACTTAGCCCTAGTGACAGCACATGCAGGGAACACATCAGGGACATCACAATCCTGGGACACAGCCACTGGCTCACCAGACAACTGAGGAGCTGGACACACTTGACTTCCACCAATATCATTTCCAAGTAAGAAAGTTACACCTGACATTGGGAGTGTCTCAACCAACCCAATCATAACGGAACCATTAACAAAACCAGACTCTAAATTCACTCTGCACAGAGGGACAGAGAAGTAATTATTCCCTACACCTTGTAAGATTACAGTTTCATCAGAGGAATTAACATTAGAGCCTAGAACACTGGTCAGCATAAGGGATTGGCAAGCACCTGTATCACGATATATTTGAACTGATTTCCTGTCATTACTGTCCAGAGGACTGACAAAACCATCAGACAGGAAATTAGCACATGAACTCTTGAGAGTGTCACCCACGTTACTGCTCAAAAGAGGAGCTCCATCATGAGAATTTAAGTTACCCCTCAAAGCAGGTTCAGTTAACTCAGTTAAAGAATTCTGGGAACTCTCAAGAGTGGACACTAGACCAATTGACTGAATATTTAAAGACTCCTTTTTGTTCACATCACGTTGTCTCCTGAAACATCTCTCCGTAGTATGACCAAGCTTACTACAATAAGTACATTTACTTTTCTGAAATCTAGAGGTGAAGCTGGTATTTACTTCCTGAGAAACATCATCTTTATTCTCTTTCCTGTTACCTGTACTCTGAGTAGAGGCAACGTACTTACTCTCAGCTTTCCCTTTTTCTTTAGAATATCTCTTGTGAGTGAGAACATACTCATCAGCTAAAACTGCAGCATCAGACAAATTATCTATTCTATTCTCATCAAGATATAGGCTTACATCACTATTAACACACCTTTTGAAGTCCTCCAGCAAAAGCATCTGCTTAAATTTGTCAAAAATCAAAATCCACATTCTTAGAATTTAACCACTGCTCTAACAGATCTTCTTTGATTTTTGCATACTCAACATGGGATTGCTTATCTTGCTTGTAAGTTGTCCTAAATTTTACTCTATAGGCTTCAGGAACAAGCTCATAGGCCTTAAGAATCAAGCTCTTAACTACATCATAATTATCAGATTGATCCTGAGGCAAAGATGCATAAGTTACTTGAGCTTTACCGGTGAGAACAGTTTGAAGGAGTACTGGCCAATTGTGTTTGGGCCAATTAAAACCTGTAGCTACCCTCTCAAACAACTGAAAATACTTTGTTAAATCAGATTCATTAAAAGGAGGGACAAGTTTAACATTTTTAACCACATCAAAATCATCAGAGCTAGATGATCCAGTTCCACCTTGTTTCATGCGATACTCATGGTCTGCCTGAATCCTAGCAATTTCAACTTGTGCCTCAGCCTCCTTAGAACGGGCCTCCGCCTCCTTAGCACGAGACTCCTGCAGGTCTAGCTGTAACTTAGCTAATTCAATCTGCGTTTGCTCATTTGGAGGAGTTACATTAAACAAGCTTTCATTAATCATGTCAACAATTTGATCTTTAGAATGATGAGAGCGAACAGCAATTCCCAATTGTTGAGCAACAAGCTTAAGTTCATTCTTTGTTCTGTTTTCTATATCACACACTGTTTGCACATTTGACAAAAGATCTTTGGCTTCATCAAGTGTAGTAATAGTAGACATAATTAATAAGTAACAGTCACAAAATATCAAGCAATATCCTTATGATAATATCCTGAATATCCTGATATGAGGTCGCCAAATTTATGTTACGGAACAGAGAAAGATAACGTACACTTTAAGTGAGAATACTAAGAGTCACTACTGTCCCGTAAAGTTCCAGGTTCAAAACAGAAGGGTTAGGTAAAATTACAAGTTAAAGTTTAATGCTCAAACTAACAACAAAACATTCAGGACTCATAAGGATAATGTAATGGCAAATAAACAGGTTAAATATATGGTTAACTGCAATAGCCTCTATTAACACGAAATTAGCAAGAGTAAATTTATCTAAGTCAGCCCTGATAAATGAAAATACACCGGGTAATGCTCAGTTAATGCAAGATAAATTATTACAGATACAAAATATTATCTAAAATGACTGATATAAAACCCCACATTAATCACAAAGACCTCACTAGGCCTAAGAATCAACCCTATGCTACACAGTACAAGAAAAAATGCAACAACAGTTATACTCAAATTACACACAGCTGCTAGATGTTTGGAGACTTCTTGAGCACTCACAATAATAATATCTGTACAGGGGAGGACAGAGATGTGAACAAAATGAGGAGCAGATCTAAGTGGCAATGATGCAGAGACTGAGCTCATTATATAGGTGCCAGGAGAGCTTGATACAACTTGTAAGAAGGACGCGCAAATGAAGCCATGGGGACAAAAAGCTGAAAATCCCGCTCTGAATAACAGAGAGAACGACTTACTCTACTATAACGGTAGAAGGGGGGGACTAAGGCAGAACACGCTCGTGATCAAACATGCAGCAACTGTGCGTTAAAATTACACAAAGGATGATGAAATCATAGGCTATGTAACACCTCCCCACAAAGAAAAAGAAATTTACAAAGGAAATTTCTTATTACTCTAAAACAATCTGTCTAAAGTCTAGATAAGCAATCTGCAATAACATTTTCTTTCCCCTTGACATGTTGTATGTCTAATGAATACTCCTGAAGAAGTAGACTCCATCTTGTCAATCTCTGATTTTTATCTTTAAACTTACTAAGGAATTTCAGTGGGTTATGATCGGTATAAATGACTATGGGGTCAAAACTAGAACACAAATAAAATGAAAAATGCTGTAAACCCAAAATCAAGGCCAAAAGCTCTTTCTCAATAGTTGAGTAGTTCTTTTGAGGTGGAGTGAACTTCTTACTGTAATAAGATACAGGATGTTCAATGCCCTGATCATCCTCTTGCAGCAAAACAGCCCCAGCTCCTGTACCACTTGCATCAACAGCCATCTTAAAAGGCTTAGCAAAATTTGGAGTAGCGAGCACTGGCTGACTTAATAGAATAGCTTTAAGTTTGTTGAAAGAGGATTCACAGTTATCAGTCCAGACAAATTTAACTCCCTTTTTCAGTAGGTCTGTAAGTGGTGATACAAGAATTGAAAAGTTAAGAACAAATCTCCTGTAATAACCTACCATTCCCAAAAATCTTTGTAGCTCCATCCTACTTTTAGGTCTGGGAAAATCACTTATAACCTGAACCTTTGCTCCTGGTGGTGCAACATGTCCATCGCCAATTACATACCCAAGGTACTGAACTTAAGCTTGACCAAACTCACACTTTGATAAATTAGCTACAAGATTAGCATGAACCAAACGCTCAAGAAATTTACTGACATGGCATAGGTGATCTTTCCAGTTGTCACTGAAGATTAATACATCATCAGTATAAACAACACACCCTGCCAAACCCTCTGTTACAACATTCATGAGCTTCTGAAATGTGGCTGGTGCATTCTTCATACCATATGGCATTACTGAACATGCAAAAGTCTTTCCTAGTGTTACAAAACATGAGATCTCCCTAGCACGTTCAGTCATAGGTACTTGCCAGTATCCCTTTAACAAATCAAACTTACTTATGTACCTAGCCTTTCCGATCTTGTCTATGCAATCTTCCACACGAGGGAGAGGGTAAGTGTCTGTTTTGGTTATCTGATTAACACGTCTGTAGTCAATGCAAAGCCGCTGTGACCCACCTGGCTTAGGGACCAGAGTGACAGGAGAACTCCACTCGCTCTGACAGGGCTCAATCATCTTGTGGTCCAACAGGTAGCCAAGCTCCTTTTGGATGAGAGGAACTTTCACTGGGTTCACACGGTAAGGAGGCAATTTAATTGGCTTTGCGTCTCCAACATCGACATCATGCATCAACACAGTGGTTCTTCCTGGAGTGGCACGGAACACTTGCGGGTACTCCTGCAGTAATGCCGAAAACTCCTGCCTTTCTTTGGGAGGTAGATGAGAAAGCTTAGTCTGGAGATCATTCATGATATCAGGATTCTTCCCCAAACTATCACTCAGGCTCATACTGCATGGGAGAGCTTCACTTGCAGACTCGGGTGGAACAGCTACAGTGCAGACTGGATTATTTTCGTCCCGCCTGTGATATAACTTTAGCATGTTGATGTGACATAGTTGCTTGCTCTTTCTACGATCTGGTGTGGCGATGACATAGTTGACATCACTGAGTTTCTTCTCCACGAAATAAGGACCACTAAACTTGGCTTGAAGAGGTTGCCCATGAACTGGTAGCAGAATCAAAACCTGATCTCCTGGCTGAAAGTGGCGTAACCTGGACTTCTTATCATACCAAGTCTTCATTTTCTCCTGAGCAGCTCCTAAATTCTCTCTCGCCAGCTGTAAAGCAGTGGACAGCCGTTCTTTGAACTTCATCACATACTCCAGCAGGTTGACGTCATCTTCCTCCGACAGCCAGCATTCCTTGAGTAACTTGAGGGGTCCTCTTACTTCATGGCCAAACAGTAGTTCAAAAGGTGAGAAGCCCAGTGATTCATTTGGAGATTCTCTTGCAGCAAATACAACGAATGGAAGACTTTTATCCCAGTCTTTCTGATGTTCCAAACAGTATTTCTTGAGCATCGATTTGAGTGTTTGATGATATCTCTCCAACGCTCCTTGGGTCTGGGGATGGTAAGCTGAAGACGTGATCTGGGTGATGCCCAACTCTTTCAGAGACTGCTTGAAAACGTTTGACATGAAATTACTTCCCCGGTCTGACTGTACCTCCTTGGGCAGACCAAACTTTGTGAAGAACCTAGCATTTCCTTAACCACGTTCTTTGCTGAGATATTTCTAAGTGGAATGGCTTCAGGATAACGAGTAGCCATATCAATCAGGGTCAACACATAAGAAAATCCTGAAGAAGTCTTAGGAAGAGGGCCCACAATATCCACCAACACACGGGTGAAAGGCGCCTCAAAAGGAGGAATGGGAACTAGAGGTGCAACCATTTCAGTCTGATTACACTTCCCCACAACTTGACAGGTGTGACAAGACTTACAATACCAGGAAACATCCCTGAAGATACCTGGCCAGTAGAAGTGTTTCAAAATGCGTGCCACAGTCTTCCTCACTCCAAGGTGTCCTGCCAAACTGGAATCATGAGCCACTCTAATGATATCCTGCCTACAAACACGAGGGATGACAACTTGATGTACAACCTCCCATTCACAGTCGGCTGATGCTGTTGGGGGTCTCCACTTCCTCATAAGTACTCCTGACTTTACATAATAACAAGTAGAAGCACCGGCTGACTCTTCTTCACTGTAAGCAGAGTTAGCTAGACCTTTCAACTCAGGGTCAGCAACCTGCAACTCAACCAACTCTTGACGAGACAAATTATCAACACTACGGGGTACTGCCTCATCTGGTGAGTGGTCCAAATTAGCAAGAAAAGTGTCAGCTAGGATAACATCATCATCATCATTATCCTCTAAATCACCAGTAACTTTAGACTTAGCCCTAGTGACAGCACATGCAGGGAACACATCAGGGACATCACAATCCTGGGACACAGCCACTGGCTCACCAGACAACTGAGGAGCTGGACACACTTGACTTCCACCAATATCATTTCCAAGTAAGAAAGTTACACCTGACATTGGGAGTGTCTCAACCAACCCAATCATAACGGAACCATTAACAAAACCAGACTCTAAATTCACTCTGCACAGAGGGACAGAGAAGTAACCATTCCCTACACCTTGTAAGATTACAGTTTCATCAGAGGAATTAACATTAGAGCCTAGAACACTGGTCAGCATAAGGGATTGGCAAGCACCTGTATCACGATATATTTGAACTGATTTCCTGTCATTACTGTCCAGAGGACTGACAAAACCATCAGACAGGAAATTAGCACATGAACTCTTGAGAGTGTCACCCACGTTACTGCTCAAAAGAGGAGCTCCATCATGAGAATTTAAGTTACCCCTCAAAGCAGGTTCAGTTAACTCAGTTAAAGAATTCTGGGAACTCTCAAGAGTGGACACTAGACCAATTGACTGAATATTTAAAGACTCCTTTTTGTTCACATCACGTTGTCTCCTGAAACATCTCTCCGTAGTATGACCAAGCTTACTACAATAAGTACATTTACTTTTCTGAAATCTAGAGGTGAAGCTGGTATTTTACTTCCTGAGAAACATCATCTTTATTCTCTTTCCTGTTACCTGTACTCTGAGTAGAGGCAACGTACTTACTCTCAGCTTTCCCTTTTTCTTTAGAATATCTCTTGTGAGTGAGAACATACTCATCAGCTAAAACTGCAGCATCAGACAAATTATCTATTCTATTCTCATCAAGATATAGGCTTACATCACTATTAACACACCTTTTGAAGTCCTCCAGCAAAAGCATCTGCTTAAATTTGTCAAAAATCAGAATCCACATTCTTAGAATTTAACCACTGCTCTAACAGATCTTCTTTGATTTTTGCATACTCAACATGGGATTGCTTATCTTGCTTGTAAGTTGTCCTAAATTTTACTCTATAGGCTTCAGGAATAAGCTCATAGGCCTTAAGAATCAAGCTCTTAACTACATCATAATTATCAGATTGATCCTGAGGCAAAGATGCATAAGTTACTTGAGCTTTACCGGTGAGAACAGTTTGAAGGAGTACTGGCCAATTGTGTTTGGGCCAATTAAAACCTGTAGCTACCCTCTCAAACAACTGAAAATACTTTGTTAAATCAGATTCATTAAAAGGAGGGACAAGTTTAACATTTTTAGCCACATCAAAATCATCAGAGCTAGATGATCCAGTTCCACCTTGTTTCATGCGATACTCATGGTCTGCCTGAATCCTAGCAATTTCAACTTGTGCCTCAGCCTCCTTAGAACGGGCCTCCGCCTCCTTAGCACGAGACTCCTGCAGGGCTAGCTGTAACTTAGCTAATTCAATCTGCGTTTGCTTGTTTGTTTGTTTGTTAGATATTCGTCCCAGTTTCCTGGGACACGGGCAAACAGAGAGCCCGTCACAGGTGCGCACTACTTGCGCGAACTTGCTTTATCGAGGTGGAGGGTAATTCCTTACCGTAGTAAGTAATATTTTAAGTGGAGCATGGGCAACAATGCCAGCAGCGTCCCTAAAGATATCACCAGTTCGGGCTAGGGCCGAGTCGAGCTCAGACCTGAGCCTGGTGGTGGCTGGGCAGTCCAGAAGATAATGCAAAAGGGGCTCCTCACAGCTGGCCAAGCAATGTTCACACGGGTCTGGCTCCATACCCCTAATTTGCTTGTAGCAAAGAAACCCAAGACGCAATCTTCGAAGTCGGACTACAATAAAATTAGGTAGTCCTGGGGGGAGCGACAGAAGGGAATACAACGTGGCAGTAGCATACCATTTTGCAGAGCAAGAGCCCTCCGTGACCCAGAGTTGATGGTCCTCTAGGGATAGTCTTCCGATGGTGGCAGTGAGAGTGCGGATGAGGTGCGAGGGACTAGGGCGTAATGGGAATGTGATGTCTGGGAGATCACAAGCTGAGCGCGCCGCGTCATCAGCACGCTCGTTGCCACTAATTCCCACATGTCCCGGAAGCCAGTGAAGGTTAATTATTGCGCCCCTATGGACAAGGAGTGACGCAAATGTATGAATCGCTGTGAGGAGAAAGACGTTGTCATGCAGCGAGAAGGATCGTAATCTCTGAATGGAGGAAAGAGAGTCTGTGTGGATTATGACTCGATTGCGACGATGGTGAGGTGAGCATGGCGCAAGCACCCAGGATAGCAGCAAGTTCCGCCTGGAAAGCGGAGATACCTGAAGAGAGTCGCCAATCTTCCACTATTTGCACAGATACAAAGGCCGCTCCAGCTGCGCCATTAGGGAAACAGAGCCATCAGTGTAGTAGATGGCTGAGTCAGGTGAGGCCAGAGCTGCCACCCTACTGAGACCCTCCTGGCGAAGGAGTGCTGGAATCAAGGAGCGGGGTTTAGCCTCCGATGGACCAAAAATATTAAAAAGGGGAGGATCCCATGGCGGTGGATCAACGTATCCAGGAAAGGGAGAGTCGGGATCTTGACAGAGGCTCGCAGCAGCTCCCAAACCATGGATGGCAGCGGCTGTGGTGCGGGCCCAGTCACGCTGAGGGGCCGGCTCTGGTGGGCGGCAGAGAAGGCGTTTTAGAAGGGCAGAGACAGGCAGGTGAGGCAGGCACTGTATTAGCTTCAGAGTGATAATTGCCGCTCGTAAAACAATGCGATGGGCCAGAGATGGAAGGCCACCCTCCATACGCAGATTTGCAAGTCGGGTCCAGCGTGGAGCACCCAGCATAATGCGGAGGGCATCATTCTGGATGACCTCCAGAGATCTAGCGACTGGCGGGCGAGTCCCGTCAAGCAGATGGCGCTGTAATCGATTAAGGATCGGACTGCGTGTATGTAAAAAGTCCGTAGGACGGAATATGAACCCCAAACTCCGCTTGGATAGATAGCGGAGAGCCGCCATCTTGCGAGTGGACATACGCTCCCTCAGATACCGTACGTGGCAGGAGAAGGTGAGACCCGCGTCAAGCCAGACCCCCAAGTACCGATGGGCAGTGACGATGGAGAGCTGATGGCCACCGAGTAGCAGTGGAAAGTCAGGGGGCGGAGTCAAAAGGCAGGCACTTGGTCTTCAAGAAGTTAATTTTAAGGCCTAACTCGGCACACTTGGCATGGAGCCGAGAAAGGGCCAGAGTCTGCCTGTCGGAAACAATCCCTTCTTGTAAATACGAGGGCAAGATCGTCTGCATAACAGAGGAGGGTGACGCCAGGCCCATAGTCGAGAGTTAAGAGCCCCTCCATAAGGATATTAAAGAGGAGGGGGCTTAATACGCTCCCCTGTGGCGTGCCATTTAGATGTTTGCAAAAGTGTGAGAGGTGCCCCTGGAATCTGACCCCCTGCGGAGCGATCCGTAAAGAAGTCCCTGATCCAGGCTAAAAGCCTGCCTCCCACACCCCTGTCTGCAAGGGCAGCCAGAATAACTGTAGGGCTGGCTAGTTCAAACGCCTTTTCAAGGTCGAGGAAGACGGCCATCCCCCTTCCCCCTCTCAGTTCCCCAAGGAAAGTCGCGAGGCAGTGAGTGGCACTCCTACCATGGTGATACGCGAAAATCCTTGGGTGCAGTGGTCCCAGCCGCCAAGCGAGACAGAGCCCGCACAATCCTCTCAGCCGTTTTTGCAATACAGCTAAGGAGGAGATGGGGCGCAAGGCGGTAGGATCAAGAGGCTTAGGAATCGGGTGAATAACAGCCGTCTTCCACGACCCTGGCAGACGCCCCTCAGACCACGAGAGGTTGAGCAGAGCAAGAAGCCGCTCTTTACCACAATCTCCCGCATGCGACAGGATGGAATAAGTCAGCCCATCAAGGCCTGGAGCAGTGTCCGGCTCTATGCCGCAAAGCTGCCAGCAGCTCCCACTCGTGATGGGGCAATCAGCTGGATCAGGACGGTCACAGGCCGCCTGAATAGCCTCAACACGAGAGGCGGACAGCTGCTCCTGCATGGCCAAGATGGACCGCGGGAGATTGCAGGAGGCAGAGCGGTCTGCAAAGTGCTGAGCCAGGCGGCTGGCCTCTGCGACAGGATCAGGGTGTGAAGGTGGACAGGAGGGACGTGGATCGGAGATGGACCTGATTCTCCTCCACATCTCACGGAGTGTGGAGTGAGAATCAAGGGTACGACACCACCTAATCCACGCCTCCTCCCTAAGGCGGCGCTTCTCCCGCGAGGACATGGCGAGACACGGCAGACAAGCACCGGCGGCACGGCGAAGTGCGGCGCCGCCGGTACTGTCTGCGAGCTGCATTCAGCCTCCGATTCAACTCCCTGACCCTATCACAATAGAACCAGCCATCCCGGTAGCACCTCGCAAAGCGCTGCTGCAAAGGGATATCAAGAAGATGCTGCATGCCTAAAAGCATCAGCAACTTGCTCTGCTCGCTCCTCGAGGTTTGTCGCTGGGGCAGATGAGAAGGCAAGAGTGAGAGCCCTGTCAAAGGCCGCCCAGTCCGCCCTGCTCATATCCCACCTTTGAGGAGGCGACCCGGGTGGAGGAAGGGGAGCCAAAGGTAGATCGACCACAACAGCATAGTGATCACTCATGAGGTGGGGATGGAGTGACCACGTTGCCGAGCCTGCGAGAGGTGGAAACAAAGGTGAGGTCTAGTCGACCTCCCCTAATATGAGTAGCCTCATTGATATCATTCAGCAAGGAGACACCTCCCATCTCCTCCATAACCACAGAGATGTGCCGACCAGCCTCGTTGGTCTTGAGAGGCGAGGAAAACATATCGTGGTGGGCATTGAAGTCGCCTCCAATGAACACAGGCCCACTGGTAGCTTGGGAGAACAAGTCCCCCAACTCCAGAGAGGCATCTCGGCCACGATATACATTGAACACAGTGAGGGGTGACCCCGCCAATTGTATGATCACGCCCTGGACCTCAACACCAATCCCACAGTAGGGAGGCTCACAGACTGCAGAACCAATGTGGTCCCTAACCAGAACGGCACAACCCTGAGCTACACCACGTTCACGGGGAGGAGATAGGAGGTGTATCCCGCCAAATGAAACCGGGAGCTCTCAGTCAACAAGGTTTCCTGCAGGAGAATAATGTGTGGTTGATCCCTGTTGGCCACCTCTTGCAGGAGGGAAGCTTACTTATGGCTCCTGCGCAGTTCCACTGTAGGACCCTGAGGTAGGTACCGTCCCGGTGTCCGGAGACAGACGGAGGCGAACCTCCTCTGACTCCCGACCCACTGGAGTCAATGGAGGTACCAAGGGGGCCGATGGAAGGTGAGGAGATCCGGCCACTGGGGTGCGGGGTGGCCGAGCCTTGGTCTTGGCTACCTTCGAAGAAGCCCCTTTGTGGGACGACCTGGGCTTCCTCGGTGAGGCGAGGCCGCTTGGCTGAGGCAGGAGGAGCAGCAAGCTGTCTTTTTGCCTTGACTGCCTGATTCAGCGTACGGTCCACTACAGCCACTATAGGATCCGTGTTCAGCTGGACCCCAGAGTCTGAGCCACGGTTTCTGCTATGGCCAGAGCCAGTTGTGTCCCCAGGGTGCGCAGCTCGTCCAGTGTGAAGAGTGGGGCAGCTTGAGTTGGATGTGCCTGCGGAGGAGGGGTTTGGGATTCTGGGCGCGAGCACTGGATCCTCTTGGGAAGGAGGGCGGCAGGGGTGATAGGTCCACTGAGGCCATGGGTCTGTGAACTTCCGCCACTGTCTCGACAGTCTGTGCGGGAGTTGGCAGGGGAGGAAAAGCAGTCGTGTCTAAGACAGGAGGAGACTGTGCCTGGGGGCGACGTTGTTGACCCCAAACAAAAGTTCCTGGGGGAGCCGGCGTTGATACCAAGGACTGCTGTTCCTGCACCCAAGAGACCTGCCTTTCTCTGCCCTGGTTCACCCTCTTCACCCTCGCTGGGCAACTGGGATGCCAGGCGTGGTGTGCTCCTGCACAGTTGGGACAGCGGGAGGTGACCGGCTCCTTTGCTCGGAATTTCACCAGGCACTGCTCCGTGTCGTGGGAGCCGCTGCAGATCCCGCACACTACAGGCCTGTTGCAGCTGGCACGATGGTGTCCGAACCTCTGGCAGCGGTAGCACCTCAGTGGCTCTGGAGTGTACGGGCGCAGCCAGTACACTCCCCAGTTCCCAAGGTCGAGAGAGGGGACGAGGGGGCCGCGGAGGGTGACACACACCTGTAGGGTTTCCTCCCGCGTCCGCTGGTGCTGGCACCTGGTAGCCTCCTCTACCAAGTCGTGCCTTCGGAGGATGTCCAATGGGGAAACGACGAGGGTATCCCATCACTACAGCCTTCGTCACCTGTCCACCCCGTGTCAGCTCCGTCACCTTCACCGTTGCCGCCTCGTCCCCCGCTACAGCCTTGAGCTGCTGGTAAGCCTCCTCCGTGGAAGGAATGAGGACACAACTTTCGTCCCTGCCAAAACGATTCCTCACTACAAGACCCGGCAGCTGGCTCTCCAGGGCCGCCACTGCATCGTAGCTGGTTTCGTAGCCCGATTGTAGTGGAACCCTGAAAGCTGGGGAAGGAGGAGCGGGGTGGAGGGAGGGGCTGCCACAGACACTGAAGGGCGAGGTGGAGGAGGAGGTTGCTTCCAGAGCAGGCCGAGAAAAACCCTGGGCTGCAGGCTGGGTCCGGTTTGTACGCTTAGCCCTGCGAGTCACAAGGGTAAACCCCTCATTCTCTGTAGAGCCATTTGCATTAACAGGAGTAGGAGCAGCAGGTGTAACATCATCATCATGAGATGTAGCAGTGTCGGGGTTTGGAGCAGGCACAATGTCCTCCATCCCCTCATGGCGGCGAGCTATCTTCCTTGGTGCAGTAGAGGAAGCAGAGCAAGAATCAGGACGTCCTGGATCAGCACAACCGCCAGCAGACACAGTCGAGCTATCCCCTGATCCACGACGCTCCCTTTTCCTCCCAGTAGTGAAAAGAGTCTTGCCTACGTTCGCAGCTGGATGGGTGACCGAGGTTAAAACACCCTGGGCCGAGACAGCAGCTGAATGGGTGACCGCAGCAGTGCTCCCACCCAAGACCCCAGGAACCGTCTCAACCCTATCTCCAGCATAGGGAACGTGAGCTGATGAAGCAGGCAGCTGGATCCTGGATGGCACAGGAATCCTCGAAGGCCCCGAGGGCCTAGGCCTCGACTTGCCTGTCATCATACACCGCCACAAACACCCACACTGACACTCACACAAACACACAGAACAGGCACACAGAAACGCAGGAAGAAGCCTACCTACTGTGGCAGGAATCTGCCCCTCCGCTAGCGGAGGACGGCAGCCCTTACCACAGCCCCGAAGGTCTTGCCTAACCCTAGCCCTAAACAAAGTTTAGGCTCACCCCTGCAACTTCCTAAAACCACCCCGACTACGGGGCCCCCTAGAGTACCAGGCCAGCGCCGGGCAACCGCGGGGTTCGGCTTCGTACAACGAACCACGGGAACACTCAGAGCCAGAAAGGAGGAAATACAGTAAGAGGCAAAAAAAAAGAAACCACTGAAGGGCGAGCGCGCTGACAGCGTGAGCACCCCGGTACACAACAGTGGCTGGAGACCAAGGCGTGGTCAGGATGAAGGCGGCAAGCAACGACAGCAACAACACCTCAAAGCACTGTCAAGAGACAAGAGGGGCAGAGCAGCTCGATCAACGGCGAACCGAAGAGCTGTTACCCTTGTTGAAACAAGACAGGAGCAGGAGATGTTGTCAGTGTGGAGGCAGGCAGCAGAGTCGTGCGTTTGCTCATTTGGAGGAGTTACATTAAACAAGCTTTCATTAATCATGTCAACAATTTGATCTTTAGAATGATGAGAGCGAACAGCAATTCCCAATTGTTGAGCAACAAGCTTAAGTTCATTCTTTGTTCTGTTTTCTATATCACACACTCTTTGCACATTTGACAAAAGATCTTTGGCTTCATCAAGTGTAGTAATAGTAGACATAATTAATAAGTAACAGTCACAAAATATCAAGCAATATCCTTATGATAATATCCTGAATATCCTGATATGAGGTCGCCAAATTTATGTTACGGAACAGAGAAAGATAACGTACACTTTAAGTGAGAATACTAAGAGTCACTACTGTCCCGTAAAGTTCCAGGTTCAAAACAGAAGAGTTAGGTAAAATTACAAGTTAAAGTTTAATGCTCAAACTAACAACAAAACATTCAGGACTCATAAGGATAATGTAATGGCAAATAAACAGGTTAAATATATGGTTAACTGCAATAGCCTCTATTAACACGAAATTAGCAAGAGTAAATTTATCTAAGTCAGCCCTGATAAATGAAAATACACCGGAGTAATGCTCAGTTAATGCAAGATAAATTATTACAGATACAAAATATTATCTAAAATGACTGATATAAAACCCCACATTAATCACAAAGAACCTCACTAGGCCTAAGAATCAACCCTATGCTACACAGTACAAGAAAAAATGAAACAACAGTTATACTCAAATTACACACAGCTGCTAGATGTTTGGAGACTTCTTGAGCACTCACAATAATAATATCTGTACAGGGGAGGACAGAGATGTGAACAAAATGAGGAGCAGATCTAAGTGGCAATGATGCAGAGACTGAGCTCATTATATAGGTGCCAGGAGAGCTTGATACAACTTGTAAGGACACGCAAATGAAGCCATGGGGACAAAAAGCTGAAAATCCCGCTCTGAATAACAGAGAGAACGACTTACTCTACTATAACGGTAGAAGGGGGGGACTAAGGCAGAACACGCTCGTGATCAAACATGCAGCAACTGTGCGTTAAAATTACACAAAGGATGATGAAATCATAGGCTATGTAACACCTCCCCACAAAGAAAAAGAAATTTACAAAGGAAATTTCTTATTACTCTAAAACAATCTGTCTAAAGTCTAGATAAGCAATCTGCAATAACATTTTCTTTCCCCTTGACATGTTGTATGTCTAATGAATACTCCTGAAGAAGTAGACTCCATCTTGTCAATCTCTGATTTTTATCTTTAAACTTACTAAGGAATTTCAGTGGGTTATGATCGGTATAAATGACTATGGGGTCAAAACTAGAACACAAATAAAATGAAAAATGCTGTAAACCCAAAATCAAGGTCAAAAGCTCTTTCTCAATAGTTGAGTAGTTCTTTTGAGGTGGAGTGAACTTCTTACTGTAATAAGATACAGGATGTTCAATGCCCTGATCATCCTCTTGCAGCAAAACAGCCCCAGCTCCTGTACCACTTGCATCAACAGCCATCTTAAAAGGCTTAGCAAAATTTGGAGTAGCGAGCACTGGCTGACTTAATAGAATAGCTTTAAGTTTGTTGAAAGAGGATTCACAGTTATCAGTCCAGACAAATTTAACTCCCTTTTTCAGTAGGTCTGTAAGTGGTGATACAAGAATTGAAAAGTTAAGAACAAATCTCCTGTAATAACCTACCATTCCCAAAAATCTTTGTAGCTCCATCCTACTTTTAGGTCTGGGAAAATCACTTATAACCTGAGCCTTTGCTCCTGGTGGTGCAACATGTCCATCACCAATTACATACCCAAGGTACTGAACTTTAGCTTGACCAAACTCACACTTTGATAAATTAGCTACAAGATTAGCATGAACCAAACGCTCAAAGAAATTTACTGACATGGCATAGGTGATCTTTCCAGTTGTCACTGAAGATTAATACATCATCAGTATAAACAACACACCCTGCCAAACCCTCTGTTACAACATTCATGAGCTTCTGAAATGTGGCTGAATTTGCATTCTTCATACCATATGGCATTACTGAACATGCAAAAGTCTTTCCTAGTGTTACAAAACATGAGATCTCCCTAGCACGTTCAGTCATAGGTACTTGCCAGTATCCCTTTAACAAATCAAACTTACTTATGTACCTAGCCTTTCCGATCTTGTCTATGCAATCTTCCACACGAGGGAGAGGGTAAGTGTCTGTTTTGGTTATCTGATTAACACGTCTGTAGTCAATGCAAAGCCGCTGTGACCCACCTGGCTTAGGGACCAGAGTGACAGGAGAACTCCACTCGCTCTGACAGGGCTCAATCATCTTGTGGTCCAACAGGTAGCCAAACTCCTTTTGGATGAGAGGAACTTTCACTGGGTTCACACGGTAAGGAGGCAATTTAATTGGCTTTGCGTCTCCAACATCGACATCATGCATCAACACAGTAGTTCTTCCCTGGAGTGGCACGGAACACTTGCGGGTACTCCTGCAGTAATGCCGAAAACTCCTGCCTTTCTTTGGGAGGTAGATGAGAAAGCTTAGTCTGGAGATCATTCATGATATCAGGATTCTTCCCCAAACTATCACTCAGGCTCATACTGCATGGGAGAGCTTCACTTGCAGACTCGGGTGGAACAGCTACAGTGCAGACTGGATTATTTTCGTCCCGCCTGTGATATAACTTTAGCATGTTGATGTGACATAGTTGCTTGCTCTTTCTACGATCTGGTGTGGCGATGACATAGTTGACATCACTGAGTTTCTTCTCCCCGAAATAAGGACCACTAAACTTGGCTTGAAGAGGTTGCCCATGAACTGGTAGCAGAATCAAAACCTGATCTCCTGGCTGAAAGTGGCGTAACCTGGACTTCTTATCATACCAAGTCTTCATTTTCTCCTGAGCAGCTCCTAAATTCTCTCTCGCCAGCTGTAAAGCAGTGGACAGCCGTTCTTTGAACTTCATCACATACTCCAGCAGGTTGACGTCATCTTCCTCCGACAGCCAGCATTCCTTGAGTAACTTGAGGGGTCCTCTTACTTCATGGCCAAACAGTAGTTCAAAAGGTGAGAAGCCCAGTGATTCATTTGGAGATTCTCTTGCAGCAAATACAACGAATGGAAGACTTTTATCCCAGTCTTTCTGATGTTCCAAACAGTATTTCTTGAGCATCGATTTGAGTGTTTGATGATATCTCTCCAACGCTCCTTGGGTCTGGGGATGGTAAGCTGAAGACGTGATCTGGGTGATGCCCAACTCTTTCAGAGACTGCTTGAAAACGTTTGACATGAAATTACTTCCCCGGTCTGACTGTACCTCCTTGGGCAGACCAAACTTTGTGAAGAACCCTAGCATTTCCTTAACCACGTTCTTTGCTGAGATATTTCTAAGTGGAATGGCTTCAGGATAACGAGTAGCCATATCAATCAGGGTCAACACATAAGAAAATCCTGAAGAAGTCTTAGGAAGAGAGGCCCACAATATCCACCAACACACGGGTGAAAGGCGCCTCAAAAGGAGGAATGGGAACTAGAGGGTGCAACCATTTCAGTCTGATTACACTTCCCCACAACTTGACAGGTGTGACAAGACTTACAATACCAGGAAACATCCCTGAAAGATACCTGGCCAGTAGAAGTGTTTCAAAATGCGTGCCACAGTCTTCCTCACTCCAAGGTGTCCTGCCAAACTGGAATCATGAGCCACTCTAATGATATCCTGCCTACAAACACGAGGGATGACAACTTGATGTACAACCTCCCATTCACAGTCGGCTGATGCTGTTGGGGGAGTCTCCACTTCCTCATAAGTACTCCTGACTTTACATAATAACAAGTAGAAGCACCGGCTGACTCTTCTTCACTGTAAGCAGAGTTAGCTAGACCTTTCAACTCAGGGTCAGCAACCTGCAACTCAACCAACTCTTGACGAGACAAATTATCAACACTACGGGGTACTGCCTCATCTGGTGAGTGGTCCAAATTAGCAAGAAAAGTGTCAGCTAGGATAACATCATCATCATCATTATCCTCTAAATCACCAGTAACTTTAGACTTAGCCCTAGTGACAGCACATGCAGGGAACACATCAGGGACATCATAATCCTGGGACACAGCCACTGGCTCACCAGACAACTGAGGAGCTGGACACACTTGACTTCCACCAATATCATTTCCAAGTAAGAAAGTTACACCTGACATTGGGAGTGTCTCAACCAACCCAATCATAACGGAACCATTAACAAAACCAGACTCTAAATTCACTCTGCACAGAGGGACAGAGAAGTAATCATTCCCTACACCTTGTAAGATTACAGTTTCATCAGAGGAATTAACATTAGAGCCTAGAACACTGGTCAGCATAAGGGATTGGCAAGCACCTGTATCACGATATATTTGAACTGATTTCCTGTCATTACTGTCCAGAGGACTGACAAAACCATCAGACAGGAAATTAGCACATGAACTCTTGAGAGTGTCACCCACGTTACTGCTCAAAAGAGGAGCTCCATCATGAGAATTTAAGTTACCCCTCAAAGCAGGTTCAGTTAACTCAGTTAAAGAATTCTGGGAACTCTCAAGAGTGGACACTAGACCAATTGACTGAATATTTAAAGACTCCTTTTTGTTCACATCACGTTGTCTCCTGAAACATCTCTCCGTAGTATGACCAAGCTTACTACAATAAGTACATTTACTTTTCTGAAATCTAGAGGTGAAGCTGGTATTTACTTCCTAAGAAACATCATCTTTATTCTCTTTCCTGTTACCTGTACTCTGAGTAGAGGCAACGTACTTACTCTCAGCTTTCCCTTTTTCTTTAGAATATCTCTTGTGAGTGAGAACATACTCATCAGCTAAAACTGCAGCATCAGACAAATTATCTATTCTATTCTCATCAAGATATAGGCTTACATCACTATTAACACACCTTTTGAAGTCCTCCAGCAAAAGCATCTGCTTAAATTTGTCAAAAATCAGAATCCACATTCTTAGAATTTAACCACTGCTCTAACAGATCTTCTTTGATTTTTGCATACTCAACATGGGATTGCTTATCTTGCTTGTAAGTTGTCCTAAATTTTACTCTATAGGCTTCAGGAATAAGCTCATAGGCCTTAAGAATCAAGCTCTTAACTACATCATAATTATCAGATTGATCCTGAGGCAAAGATGCATAAGTTACTTGAGCTTTACCGGTGAGAACAGTTTGAAGGAGTACTGGCCAATTGTGTTTGGGCCAATTAAAACCTGTAGCTACCCTCTCAAACAACTGAAAATACTTTGTTAAATCAGATTCATTAAAAGGAGGGACAAGTTTAACATTTTTAGCCACATCAAAATCATCAGAGCTAGATGATCCAGTTCCACCTTGTTTCATGCGATACTCATGGTCTGCCTGAATCCTAGCAATTTCAACTTGTGCCTCAGCCTCCTTAGAACGGGCCTCCGCCTCCTTAGCACGAGACTCCTGCAGGGCTAGCTGTAACTTAGCTAATTCAATCTGCGTTTGCTCATTTGGAGGAGTTACATTAAACAAGCTTTCATTAATCATGTCAACAATTTGATCTTTAGAATGATGAGAGCGAACAGCAATTCCCAATTGTTGAGCAACAAGCTTAAGTTCATTCTTTGTTCTGTTTTCTATATCACACACTCTTTGCACATTTGACAAAAGATCTTTGGCTTCATCAAGTGTAGTAATAGTAGACATAATTAATAAGTAACAGTCACAAAATATCAAGCAATATCCTTATGATAATATCCTGAATATCCTGATATGAGGTCGCCAAATTTATGTTACGGAACAGAGAAAGATAACGTACACTTTAAGTGAGAATACTAAGAGTCACTACTGTCCCGTAAAGTTCCAGGTTCAAAACAGAAGAGTTAGGGTAAAATTACAAGTTAAAGTTTAATGCTCAAACTAACAACAAAACATTCAGGACTCATAAGGATAATGTAATGGCAAATAAACAGGTTAAATATATGGTTAACTGCAATAGCCTCTATTAACACGAAATTAGCAAGAGTAAATTTATCTAAGTCAGCCCTGATAAATGAAAATACACCGGGTAATGCTCAGTTAATGCAAGATAAATTATTACAGATACAAAATATTATCTAAAATGACTGATATAAAACCCCACATTAATCACAAAGACCTCACTAGGCCTAAGAATCAACCCTATGCTACACAGTACAAGAAAAAATGCAACAACAGTTATACTCAAATTACACACAGCTGCTAGATGTTTGGAGACTTCTTGAGCACTCACAATAATAATATCTGTACAGGGAGGACAGAGATGTGAACAAAATGAGGAGCAGATCTAAGTGGCAATGATGCAGAGACTGAGCTCATTATATAGGTGCCAGGAGAGCTTGATACAACTTGTAAGAAGGACGCGCAAATGAAGCCATGGGGACAAAAAGCTGAAAATCCCGCTCTGAATAACAGAGAGAACGACTTACTCTACTATAACGGTAGAAGGGTTGGACTAAGGCAGAACACGCTCGTGATCAAACATGCAGCAACTGTGCGTTAAAATTACACAAAGGATGATGAAATCATAGGCTATGTAACACCTCCCCACAAAGAAAAAGAAATTTACAAAGGAAATTTCTTATTACTCTAAAACAATCTGTCTAAAGTCTAGATAAGCAATCTGCAATAACATTTTCTTTCCCCTTGACATGTTGTATGTCTAATGAATACTCCTGAAGAAGTAGACTCCATCTTGTCAATCTCTGATTTTTATCTTTAAACTTACTAAGGAATTTCAGTGGGTTATGATCGGTATAAATGACTATGGGGTCAAAACTAGAACACAAATAAAATGAAAAATGCTGTAAACCCAAAATCAAGGTCAAAAGCTCTTTCTCAATAGTTGAGTAGTTCTTTTGAGGTGGAGTGAACTTCTTACTGTAATAAGATACAGGATGTTCAATGCCCTGATCATCCTCTTGCAGCAAAACAGCCCCAGCTCCTGTACCACTTGCATCAACAGCCATCTTAAAAGGCTTAGCAAAATTTGGAGTAGCGAGCACTGGCTGACTTAATAGAATAGCTTTAAGTTTGTTGAAAGAGGATTCACAGTTATCAGTCCAGACAAATTTAACTCCCTTTTTCAGTAGGTCTGTAAGTGGTGATACAAGAATTGAAAAGTTAAGAACAAATCTCCTGTAATAACCTACCATTCCCAAAAATCTTTGTAGCTCCATCCTACTTTTAGGTCTGGGAAAATCACTTATAACCTGAACCTTTGCTCCTGGTGGTGCAACATGTCCATCACCAATTACATACCCAAGGTACTGAACTTTAGCTTGACCAAACTCACACTTTGATAAATTAGCTACAAGATTAGCATGAACCAAACGCTCAAGAAATTTACTGACATGGCATAGGTGATCTTTCCAGTTGTCACTGAAGATTAATACATCATCAGTATAAACAACACACCCTGCCAAACCCTCTGTTACAACATTCATGAGCTTCTGAAATGTGGCTGGTGCATTCTTCATACCATATGGCATTACTGAACATGCAAAAGTCTTTCCTAGTGTTACAAAACATGAGATCTCCCTAGCACGTTCAGTCATAGGTACTTGCCAGTATCCCTTTAACAAATCAAACTTACTTATGTACCTAGCCTTTCCGATCTTGTCTATGCAATCTTCCACACGAGGGAGAGGGTAAGTGTCTGTTTTGGTTATCTGATTAACACGTCTGTAGTCAATGCAAAGCCGCTGTGACCCACCTGGCTTAGGGACCAGAGTGACAGGAGAACTCCACTCGCTCTGACAGGGCTCAATCATCTTGTGGTCCAACAGGTAGCCAAGCTCCTTTTGGATGAGAGGAACTTTCACTGGGTTCACACGGTAAGGAGGCAATTTAATTGGCTTTGCGTCTCCAACATCGACATCATGCATCAACACAGTGGTTCTTCCTGGAGTGGCACGGAACACTTGCGGGTACTCCTGCAGTAATGCCGAAAACTCCTGCCTTTCTTTGGGAGGTAGATGAGAAAGCTTAGTCTGGAGATCATTCATGATATCAGGATTCTTCCCCAAACTATCACTCAGGCTCATACTGCATGGGAGAGCTTCACTTGCAGACTCGGGTGGAACAGCTACAGTGCAGACTGGATTATTTTTCGTCCCGCCTGTGATATAACTTTAGCATGTTGATGTGACATAGTTGCTTGCTCTTTCTACGATCTGGTGTGGCGATGACATAGTTGACATCACTGAGTTTCTTCTCCCGAAATAAGGACCACTAAACTTGGCTTGAAGAGGTTGCCCATGAACTGGTAGCAAGAATCAAAACCTGATCTCCTGGCTGAAAGTGGCGTAACCTGGACTTCTTATCATACCAAGTCTTCATTTTCTCCTGAGCAGCTCCTAAATTCTCTCTCGCCAGCTGTAAAGCAGTGGACAGCCGTTCTTTGAACTTCATCACATACTCCAGCAGGTTGACGTCATCTTCCTCCGACAGCCAGCATTCCTTGAGTAACTTGAGGGGTCCTCTTACTTCATGGCCAAACAGTAGTTCAAAAGGTGAGAAGCCCAGTGATTCATTTGGAGATTCTCTTGCAGCAAATACAACGAATGGAAGACTTTTATCCCAGTCTTTCTGATGTTCCAAACAGTATTTCTTGAGCATCGATTTGAGTGTTTGATGATATCTCTCCAACGCTCCTTGGGTCTGGGGATGGTAAGCTGAAGACGTGATCTGGGTGATGCCCAACTCTTTCAGAGACTGCTTGAAAACGTTTGACATGAAATTACTTCCCCGGTCTGACTGTACCTCCTTGGGCAGACCAAACTTTGTGAAGAACCCTAGCATTTCCTTAACCACGTTCTTTGCTGAGATATTTCTAAGTGGAATGGCTTCAGGATAACGAGTAGCCATATCAATCAGGGTCAACACATAAGAAAATCCTGAAGAAGTCTTAGGAAGAGGGCCCACAATATCCACCAACACACGGGTGAAAGGCGCCTCAAAAGGAGGAATGGGAACTAGAGGTGCAACCATTTCAGTCTGATTACACTTCCCCACAACTTGACAGGTGTGACAAGACTTACAATACCAGGAAACATCCCTGAAGATACCTGGCCAGTAGAAGTGTTTCAAAATGCGTGCCACAGTCTTCCTCACTCCAAGGTGTCCTGCCAAACTGGAATCATGAGCCACTCTAATGATATCCTGCCTACAAACACGAGGGATGACAACTTGATGTACAACCTCCCATTCACAGTCGGCTGATGCTGTTGGGGGTCTCCACTTCCTCATAAGTACTCCTGACTTTACATAATAACAAGTAGAAGCACCGGCTGACTCTTCTTCACTGTAAGCAGAGTTAGCTAGACCTTTCAACTCAGGGTCAGCAACCTGCAACTCAACCAACTCTTGACGAGACAAATTATCAACACTACGGGGTACTGCCTCATCTGGTGAGTGGTCCAAATTAGCAAGAAAAAGTGTCAGCTAGGATAACATCATCATCATCATTATCCTCTAAATCACCAGTAACTTTAGACTTAGCCCTAGTGACAGCACATGCAGGGAACACATCAGGGACATCACAATCCTGGGACACAGCCACTGGCTCACCAGACAACTGAGGAGCTGGACACACTTGACTTCCACCAATATCATTTCCAAGTAAGAAAGTTACACCTGACATTGGGAGTGTCTCAACCAACCCAATCATAACGGAACCATTAACAAAACCAGACTCTAAATTCACTCTGCACAGAGGGACAGAGAAGTAATCATTCCCTACACCTTGTAAGATTACAGTTTCATCAGAGGAATTAACATTAGAGCCTAGAACACTGGTCAGCATAAGGGATTGGCAAGCACCTGTATCACGATATATTTGAACTGATTTCCTGTCATTACTGTCCAGAGGACTGACAAAACCATCAGACAGGAAATTAGCACATGAACTCTTGAGAGTGTCACCCACGTTACTGCTCAAAAGAGGAGCTCCATCATGAGAATTTAAGTTACCCCTCAAAGCAGGTTCAGTTAACTCAGTTAAAGAATTCTGGGAACTCTCAAGAGTGGACACTAGACCAATTGACTGAATATTTAAAGACTCCTTTTTGTTCACATCACGTTGTCTCCTGAAACATCTCTCCGTAGTATGACCAAGCTTACTACAATAAGTACATTTACTTTTCTGAAATCTAGAGGTGAAGCTGGTATTTACTTCCTGAGAAACATCATCTTTATTCTCTTTCCTGTTACCTGTACTCTGAGTAGAGGCAACGTACTTACTCTCAGCTTTCCCTTTTTCTTTAGAATATCTCTTGTGAGTGAGAACATACTCATCAGCTAAAACTGCAGCATCAGACAAATTATCTATTCTATTCTCATCAAGATATAGGCTTACATCATTATTAACACACCTTTTGAAGTCCTCCAGCAAAAGCATCTGCTTAAATTTGTCAAAAATCAGAATCCACATTCTTAGAATTTAACCACTGCTCTAACAGATCTTCTTTGATTTTTGCATACTCAACATGGGATTGCTTATCTTGCTTGTAAGTGTTCCTAAATTTTACTCTATAGGCTTCAGGAACAAGCTCATAGGCCTTAAGAATCAAGCTCTTAACTACATCATAATTATCAGATTGATCCTGAGGCAAAGATGCATAAGTTACTTGAGCTTTACCGGTGAGAACAGTTTGAAGGAGTACTGGCCAATTGTGTTTGGGCCAATTAAAACCTGTAGCTACCCTCTCAAACAACTGAAAATACTTTGTTAAATCAGATTCATTAAAAGGAGGGACAAGTTTAACATTTTTAGCCACATCAAAATCATCAGAGCTAGATGATCCAGTTCCACCTTGTTTCATGCGATACTCATGGTCTGCCTGAATCCTAGCAATTTCAACTTGTGCCTCAGCCTCCTTAGAACGGGCCTCCGCCTCCTTAGCACGAGACTCCTGCAGGGCTAGCTGTAACTTAGCTAATTCAATCTGCGTTTGCTCATTTGGAGGAGTTACATTAAACAAGCTTTCATTAATCATGTCAACAATTTGATCTTTAGAATGATGAGAGCGAACAGCAATTCCCAATTGTTGAGCAACAAGCTTAAGTTCATTCTTTGTTCTGTTTTCTATATCACACACTGTTTGCACATTTGACAAAAGAT
>NW_027643272.1:0-4995 GCF_032717465.1 Coenobita brevimanus | reverse complement strand
GCCCACAATATCCACCAACACACGGGTGAAAGGCGCCTCAAAAGGAGGAATGGGAACTAGAGGTGCAACCATTTCAGTCTGATTACACTTCCCCACAACTTGACAGGTGTGACAAGACTTACAATACCAGGAAACATCCCTGAAGATACCTGGCCAGTAGAAGTGTTTCAAAATGCGTGCCACAGTCTTCCTCACTCCAAGGTGTCCTGCCAAACTGGAATCATGAGCCACTCTAATGATATCCTGCCTACAAACACGAGGGATGACAACTTGATGTACAACCTCCCATTCACAGTCGGCTGATGCTGTTGGGGGTCTCCACTTCCTCATAAGTACTCCTGACTTTACATAATAACAAGTAGAAGCACCGGCTGACTCTTCTTCACTGTAAGCAGAGTTAGCTAGACCTTTCAACTCAGGGTCAGCAACCTGCAACTCAACCAACTCTTGACGAGACAAATTATCAACACTACGGGGTACTGCCTCATCTGGTGAGTGGTCCAAATTAGCAAGAAAAGTGTCAGCTAGGATAACATCATCATCATCATTATCCTCTAAATCACCAGTAACTTTAGACTTAGCCCTAGTGACAGCACATGCAGGGAACACATCAGGGACATCACAATCCTGGGACACAGCCACTGGCTCACCAGACAACTGAGGAGCTGGACACACTTGACTTCCACCAATATCATTTCCAAGTAAGAAAGTTACACCTGACATTGGGAGTGTCTCAACCAACCCAATCATAACGGAACCATTAACAAAACCAGACTCTAAATTCACTCTGCACAGAGGGACAGAGAAGTAATCATTCCCTACACCTTGTAAGATTACAGTTTCATCAGAGGAATTAACATTAGAGCCTAGAACACTGGTCAGCATAAGGGATTGGCAAGCACCTGTATCACGATATATTTGAACTGATTTCCTGTCATTACTGTCCAGAGGACTGACAAAACCATCAGACAGGAAATTAGCACATGAACTCTTGAGAGTGTCACCCACGTTACTGCTCAAAAGAGGAGCTCCATCATGAGAATTTAAGTTACCCCTCAAAGCAGGTTCAGTTAACTCAGTTAAAGAATTCTGGGAACTCTCAAGAGTGGACACTAGACCAATTGACTGAATATTTAAAGACTCCTTTTTGTTCACATCACGTTGTCTCCTGAAACATCTCTCCGTAGTATGACCAAGCTTACTACAATAAGTACATTTACTTTTCTGAAATCTAGAGGTGAAGCTGGTATTTACTTCCTGAGAAACATCATCTTTATTCTCTTTCCTGTTACCTGTACTCTGAGTAGAGGCAACGTACTTACTCTCAGCTTTCCCTTTTTCTTTAGAATATCTCTTGTGAGTGAGAACATACTCATCAGCTAAAACTGCAGCATCAGACAAATTATCTATTCTATTCTCATCAAGATATAGGCTTACATCATTATTAACACACCTTTTGAAGTCCTCCAGCAAAAGCATCTGCTTAAATTTGTCAAAAATCAGAATCCACATTCTTAGAATTTAACCACTGCTCTAACAGATCTTCTTTGATTTTTGCATACTCAACATGGGATTGCTTATCTTGCTTGTAAGTGTTCCTAAATTTTACTCTATAGGCTTCAGGAACAAGCTCATAGGCCTTAAGAATCAAGCTCTTAACTACATCATAATTATCAGATTGATCCTGAGGCAAAGATGCATAAGTTACTTGAGCTTTACCGGTGAGAACAGTTTGAAGGAGTACTGGCCAATTGTGTTTGGGCCAATTAAAACCTGTAGCTACCCTCTCAAACAACTGAAAATACTTTGTTAAATCAGATTCATTAAAAGGAGGGACAAGTTTAACATTTTTAGCCACATCAAAATCATCAGAGCTAGATGATCCAGTTCCAC
The DNA here is from genome assembly GCF_032717465.1 of Coenobita brevimanus. Classification (NCBI taxonomy): domain Eukaryota; kingdom Metazoa; phylum Arthropoda; class Malacostraca; order Decapoda; family Coenobitidae; genus Coenobita; species Coenobita brevimanus. The sequence continues at coordinate 3,102 of NW_027643272.1, read as the reverse complement.
CTTGTTTCATGCGATACTCATGGTCTGCCTGAATCCTAGCAATTTCAACTTGTGCCTCAGCCTCCTTAGAACGGGCCTCCGCCTCCTTAGCACGAGACTCCTGCAGGGCTAGCTGTAACTTAGCTAATTCAATCTGCGTTTGCTCATTTGGAGGAGTTACATTAAACAAGCTTTCATTAATCATGTCAACAATTTGATCTTTAGAATGATGAGAGCGAACAGCAATTCCCAATTGTTGAGCAACAAGCTTAAGTTCATTCTTTGTTCTGTTTTCTATATTACACACTGTTTGCACATTTGACAAAAGATCTTTGGCTTCATCAAGTGTAGTAATAGTAGACATAATTAATAAGTAACAGTCACAAAATATCAAGCAATATCCTTATGATAATATCCTGAATATCCTGATATGAGGTCGCCAAATTTATGTTACGGAACAGAGAAAGATAACGTACACTTTAAGTGAGAATACTAAGAGTCACTACTGTCCCGTAAAGTTCCAGGTTCAAAACAGAAGAGTTAGGTAAAATTACAAGTTAAAGTTTAATGCTCAAACTAACAACAAAACATTCAGGACTCATAAGGATAATGTAATGGCAAATAAACAGGTTAAATATATGGTTAACTGCAATAGCCTCTATTAACACGAAATTAGCAAGAGTAAATTTATCTAAGTCAGCCCTGATAAATGAAAATACACCGGGTAATGCTCAGTTAATGCAAGATAAATTATTACAGATACAAAATATTATCTAAAATGACTGATATAAAACCCCACATTAATCACAAAGACCTCACTAGGCCTAAGAATCAACCCTATGCTACACAGTACAAGAAAAAATGCAACAACAGTTATACTCAAATTACACACAGCTGCTAGATGTTTGGAGACTTCTTGAGCACTCACAATAATAATATCTGTACAGGGGAGGACAGAGATGTGAACAAAATGAGGAGCAGATCTAAGTGGCAATGATGCAGAGACTGAGCTCATTATATAGGTGCCAGGAGAGCTTGATACAACTTGTAAGAAGGACGCGCAAATGAAGCCATGGGGACAAAAAGCTGAAAATCCCGCTCTGAATAACAGAGAGAACGACTTACTCTACTATAACGGTAGAAGGGGGGACTAAGGCAGAACACGCTCGTGATCAAACATGCAGCAACTGTGCGTTAAAATTACACAAAGGATGATGAAATCATAGGCTATGTAACACCTCCCCACAAAGAAAAAGAAATTTACAAAGGAAATTTCTTATTACTCTAAAACAATCTGTCTAAAGTCTAGATAAGCAATCTGCAATAACATTTTCTTTCCCCTTGACATGTTGTATGTCTAATGAATACTCCTGAAGAAGTAGACTCCATCTTGTCAATCTCTGATTTTTATCTTTAAACTTACTAAGGAATTTCAGTGGGTTATGATCGGTATAAATGACTATGGGGTCAAAACTAGAACACAAATAAAATGAAAAATGCTGTAAACCCAAAATCAAGGTCAAAAGCTCTTTCTCAATAGTTGAGTAGTTCTTTTGAGGTGGAGTGAACTTCTTACTGTAATAAGATACAGGATGTTCAATGCCCTGATCATCCTCTTGCAGCAAAACAGCCCCAGCTCCTGTACCACTTGCATCAACAGCCATCTTAAAAGGCTTAGCAAAATTTGGAGTAGCGAGCACTGGCTGACTTAATAGAATAGCTTTAAGTTTGTTGAAAGAGGATTCACAGTTATCAGTCCAGACAAATTTAACTCCCTTTTTCAGTAGGTCTGTAAGTGGTGATACAAGAATTGAAAAGTTAAGAACAAATCTCCTGTAATAACCTACCATTCCCAAAAATCTTTGTAGCTCCATCCTACTTTTAGGTCTGGGAAAATCACTTATAACCTGAACCTTTGCTCCTGGTGGTGCAACATGTCCATCACCAATTACATACCCAAGGTACTGAACTTTAGCTTGACCAAACTCACACTTTGATAAATTAGCTACAAGATTAGCATGAACCAAACGCTCAAGAAATTTACTGACATGGCATAGGTGATCTTTCCAGTTGTCACTGAAGATTAATACATCATCAGTATAAACAACACACCCTGCCAAACCCTCTGTTACAACATTCATGAGCTTCTGAAATGTGGCTGGTGCATTCTTCATACCATATGGCATTACTGAACATGCAAAAGTCTTTCCTAGTGTTACAAAACATGAGATCTCCCTAGCACGTTCAGTCATAGGTACTTGCCAGTATCCCTTTAACAAATCAAACTTACTTATGTACCTAGCCTTTCCGATCTTGTCTATGCAATCTTCCACACGAGGGAGAGGGTAAGTGTCTGTTTTGGTTATCTGATTAACACGTCTGTAGTCAATGCAAAGCCGCTGTGACCCACCTGGCTTAGGGACCAGAGTGACAGGAGAACTCCACTCGCTCTGACAGGGCTCAATCATCTTGTGGTCCAACAGGTAGCCAAGCTCCTTTTGGATGAGAGGAACTTTCACTGGGTTCACACGGTAAGGAGGCAATTTAATTGGCTTTGCGTCTCCAACATCGACATCATGCATCAACACAGTGGTTCTTCCTGGAGTGGCACGGAACACTTGCGGGTACTCCTGCAGTAATGCCGAAAACTCCTGCCTTTCTTTGGGAGGTAGATGAGAAAGCTTAGTCTGGAGATCATTCATGATATCAGGATTCTTCCCCAAACTATCACTCAGGCTCATACTGCATGGGAGAGCTTCACTTGCAGACTCGGGTGGAACAGCTACAGTGCAGACTGGATTATTTTCGTCCCGCCTGTGATATAACTTTAGCATGTTGATGTGACATAGTTGCTTGCTCTTTCTACGATCTGGTGTGGCGATGACATAGTTGACATCACTGAGTTTCTTCTCCACGAAATAAGGACCACTAAACTTGGCTTGAAGAGGTTGCCCATGAACTGGTAGCAGAATCAAAACCTGATCTCCTGGCTGAAAGTGGCGTAACCTGGACTTCTTATCATACCAAGTCTTCATTTTCTCCTGAGCAGCTCCTAAATTCTCTCTCGCCAGCTGTAAAGCAGTGGACAGCCGTTCTTTGAACTTCATCACATACTCCAGCAGG
>NW_027643271.1:0-31608 GCF_032717465.1 Coenobita brevimanus | reverse complement strand
AGCCGTTTTTGCAATACAGATAAGGAGGGAGATGGGGCGCAAGGCGGTAGGATCAAGAGGCTTAGGAATCGGGTGAATAACAGCCGTCTTCCACGACCCTGGCAGACGCCCCTCAGACCACGAGAGGTTGAGCAGAGCAAGAAGCCGCTCTTTACCACAATCTCCCGCATGCGACAGGATGGAATAAGTCAGCCCATCAAGGCCTGGAGCAGTGTCCGCTCTATGCCGCAAAGCTGCCAGCAGCTCCCCACTCGTGATGGGGCAATCAGCTGGATCAGGACGGTCACAGGCCGCCTGAATAGCCTCAACACGAGAGGCGGACAGCTGCTCCTGCATGGCCAAGATGGACCGCGGGAGATTGCAGGAGGCAGAGCGGTCTGCAAAGTGCTGAGCCAGGCGGCTGGCCTCTGCGACAGGATCAGGGTGTGAAGGTGGACGGGAGGGACGTGGATCGGAGATGGACCTGATTCTCCTCCACATCTCACGGAGTGTGGAGTGAGAATCAAGGGTACGACACCACCTAATCCACGCCTCCTCCCTAAGGCGGCGCTTCTCCGCGAGGACATGGCGAGACACGGCAGACAAGCACCGGCGGCACGGCGAAGTGCGGCGCCGCCGGTACTGTCTGCGAGCTGCATTCAGCCTCCGATTCAACTCCCTGACCCTATCACAATAGAACCAGCCATCCCGGTAGCACCTCGCAAAGCGCTGCTGCAACGGGATAGCAAGAGATGCTGCATGCCTAAAAGCATCAGCAACTTGCTCTGCTCGATCCTCGAGGTTTGACGCAGGGGCAGATGAGAAGGCAAGAGTGAGAGCCCTGTCAAAGGCCGCCCAGTCCGCCCTGCTCATATCCCACCTTTGAGGAGGCGACCCGGGTGGAGGAAGGGGAGCCAAAGGTAGATCGACCACAACAGCATAGTGATCACTCATGAGGTGGGGATGGAGTGACCACGTTGCCGAGCCTGCGAGAGGGGTGGAAACAAGGTGAGGTCTAGTCGACCTCCCTAATATGAGTAGCCTCATTGATATCATTCAGCAAGGAGACACCTCCCATCTCCTCCATAACCACAGAGATGTGCCGACCAGCCTCGTTGGTCTTGAGAGGCGAGGAAAACATATCGTGGTGGGCATTGAAGTCGCCTCCAATGAACACAGGCCCACTGGTAGCTTGGGAGAACAAGTCCCCCAACTCCAGAGAGGCATCTCGGCCACGATATACATTGAACACAGTGAGGGGTGACCCCGCCAATTGTATGATCACGCCCTGGACCTCAACACCAATCCCACAGTAGGGAGGCTCACAGACTGCAGAACCAATGTGGTCCCTAACCAGAACGGCACAACCCTGAGCTACACCACGTTCACGGGGGAGGAGATAGGAGGTGTATCCCGCCAAATGAAACCGGGAGCTCTCAGTCAACAAGGTTTCCTGCAGGAGAATAATGTGTGGTTGATCCCTGTTGGCCACCTCTTGCAGGAGGGGAAGCTTACTTATTGCTCCTGCGCAGTTCCACTGTAGGACCCTGAGGTAGGTACCGTCCCGGTGTCCGGAGACAGACGGAGGCGAACCTCCTCTGACTCCCGACCCACTGGAGTCAATGGAGGTACCAAGGGGGCCGATGGAAGGTGAGGAGATCCGGCCACTGGGGTGCGGGGTGGCCGAGCCTTGGTCTTGGCTACCTTCGAAGAAGCCCCTTTGTGGGACGACCTGGGCTTCCTCGGTGAGCGAGGCCGCTTGGCTGAGGCAGGAGGAGCAGCAAGCTGTCTTTTTGCCTTGACTGCCTGATTCAGCGTACGGTCCACTACAGCCACTATAGGATCCGTGTTCAGCTGGACCCCCAGAGTCTGAGCCACGGTTTCTGCTATGGCCAGAGCCAGTTGTGTCCCCAGGGTGCGCAGCTCGTCCAGTGTGAAGAGTGGGGCAGCTTGAGTTGGATGTGCCTGCGGAGGAGGGGTTTGGGATTCTGGCGCGAGCACTGGATCCTCTTGGGAAGGAGGGGGCGGCAGGGGTGATAGGTCCACTGAGGCCATGGGTCTGTGAACTTCCGCCACTGTCTCGACAGTCTGTGCGGGAGTTGGCAGGGGAGGAAAAGCAGTCGTGTCTAAGACAGGAGGAGACTGTGCCTGGGGGCGGCGTTGTTGACCCCAAACAAAAGTTCCTGGGGGAGCCGGCGTTGATACCAAGGACTGCTGTTCCTGCACCCAAGAGACCTGCCTTTCTCTGCCCTGGTTCACCCTCTTCACCCTCGCTGGGCAACTGGGATGCCAGGCGTGGTGTGCTCCTGCACAGTTGGGACAGCGGAGGTGACCGGCTCCTTTGCTCGAGGAATTTCACCAGGCACTGCTCCGTGTCGTGGGAGCCGCTGCAGATCCCGCACACTACAGGCCTGTTGCAGCTGGCACGATGGTGTCCGAACCTCTGGCAGCGGTAGCACCTCAGTGGCTCTGGAGTGTACGGGCGCAGCCAGTACACTCCCCAGTTCCCAAGGTCGAGAGAGGGGACGAGGGGGCCGCGGAGGGTGACACACACCTGTAGGGTTTCCTCCCGCGTCCGCTGGTGCTGGCACCTGGTAGCCTCCTCTACCAAGTCGTGCCTTCGGAGGATGTCCAATGGGAAACGACGAGGGTATCCCATCACTACAGCCTTCGTCACCTGTCCACCCCGTGTCAGCTCCGTCACCTTCACCGTTGCCGCCTCGTCCCCCGCTACAGCCTTGAGCTGCTGGTAAGCCTCCTCCGTGGAAGGAATGAGGACACAACTTTCGTCCCTGCCAAAACGATTCCTCACTACAAGACCCGGCAGCTGGCTCTCCAGGGCCGCCACTGCATCGTAGCTGGTTTCGTAGCCCGATTGTAGTGGAACCCTGAAAGCTGGGAAGGAGGAGCGGGGTGGAGGAGGGGCTGCCACAGACACTGAAGGGCGAGGTGGAGGAGGAGGTTGCTTCAGAGCAGGCCGAGAAAAACCCTGGGCTGCAGGCTGGGTCCGGTTTGTACGCTTAGCCCTGCGAGTCACAAGGGTAAACCCCTCATTCTCTGTAGAGCCATTTGCATTAACAGGAGTAGGAGCAGCAGGTGTAACATCATCATCATGAGATGTAGCAGTGTCGGGGTTTGGAGCAGGCACAATGTCCTCCATCCCCTCATGGCGGCGAGCTATCTTCCTTGGTGCAGTAGAGGAAGCAGAGCAAGAATCAGGACGTCCTGGATCAGCACAACCGCCAGCAGACACAGTCGAGCTATCCCTGATCCACGACGCTCCCTTTTCCTCCCAGTAGTGAAAAGAGTCTTGCCTACGTTCGCAGCTGGATGGGTGACCGAGGTTAAAACACCCTGGGCCGAGACAGCAGCTGAATGGGTGACCGCAGCAGTGCTCCCACCCAAGACCCCAGGAACCGTCTCAACCCTATCTCCAGCATAGGGAACGTGAGCTGATGAAGCAGGCAGCTGGATCCTGGATGGCACAGGAATCCTCGAAGGCCCCGAGGGCCTAGGCCTCGACTTGCCTGTCATCATACACCGCCACAAACACCCACACTGACACTCACACAAACACACAGAACAGGCACACAGAAACGCAGGAAGAAGCCTACCTACTGTGGCAGGAATCTGCCCCTCCGCTAGCGGAGGACGCGGCAGCCCTTACCACAGCCCCGAAGGTCTTGCCTAACCCTAGCCCTAAACAAAGTTTTGGCTCACCCCTGCAGCTTCCTATAACCACCCCGACTACGGGGCCCCCTTGTGTACCAGGCCTGCGCCTGGAAACCGCGGGGTTCGGCTTCGTACCACGTACCAGGGGAACACTAAGAGCCAGAAAGGAAATACAGTAAGAGGCAAAAGAAACCACTGAAGGGCGAGCGCGCACAAGCGTGAGCACCCCGGTACACAACAGTGGCTGGAGACCAAGGCGTGGTCAGGATGAAGGCGGCAAGCAACGACAGCAACAACACCTCAAAGCACTGTCAAGAGACAAGAGGGGCAGAGCAGCTCGATCAACGGCGAACCGAAGAGCTGTTACCCTTGTTGAAACAAGACAGGAGCAGGAGATGTTGTCAGTGTGGAGGCAGGCAGCAGAGTCGTGCGTTTGCTCATTTGGAGGAGTTACATTAAACAAGCTTTCATTAATCATGTCAACAATTTGATCTTTAGAATGATGAGAGCGAACAGCAATTCCCAATTGTTGAGCAACAAGCTTAAGTTCATTCTTTGTTCTGTTTTCTATATCACACACTGTTTGCACATTTGACAAAAAATCTTTGGCTTCATCAAGTGTAGTAATAGTAGACATCATGAATAAGTAACAGTCACAAAATATCAAGCAATATCCTTATGATAATATCCTGAATATCCTGATATGAGGTCGCCAAATTTATGTTACGGAACAGAGAAAGATAATGTACACTTTAAGTGAGAATACTAAAAATCACTACTGTCCCGTAAAGTTCCAGGTTCAAAACAAAAGAGTTAGGTAAAATTACAAGTTAAAGTTTAATGCTCAAACTAACAACAAAACATTCAGGACTCATAAGGATAATGTAATGGCAAATAAACAGGTTAAATATATGGTTAACTGCAATAGCCTCTATTAACACGAAATTAGCAAGAGTAAATTTATCTAAGTCAGCCCTGATAAAATGAGATACCAGATAATACTCAGTGAATGCCAGATAAATTATTACAGATACAAACTATTATCAAAAATGACTGACATAAAACCCAACATTAATCAAAAAACCTCACTAGGCCTAAGAATTAACCTTATGCTATACAGTACAAGAAAAAATGCAACAACAGTTATACTCAAATTACACACAGCTGCTAGATGTTTGGAGATTTCTTGAGCACTCACAATAATAATATCTGTACAGGGGAGGACAGAGATGTGAACAAAATGAGGAGCAGATCTAAGTGGCAATGATGCAGAGACTGAGCTCATTATATAGGGGCCAGCAGAGCTTGATACAACTTGTAAGAAGGACGCGCAAATGAAGCCATGGGGACAAAGAGTTGACAATCCCGCTCTGAACAACAGAGAGAACGACTTACTCTACTATAACGGTAGAAGGGGGGGACTGAGGCAGAACACGCTCGTGATCAAACATGCAGCATACTGTGCGTTAAAATTACACAAAGGATGATGAAATCATAGGCTATGTAACACCTCCCCACAAAGAAAAAGAAATTTACAAAGGAAATTTCTTATTACTCTAAAACAATCTGTCTAAAGTCTAGATAAGCAATCTGCAATAACATTTTCTTTCCCCTTGACATGTTGTATGTCTAATGAATACTCCTGAAGAAGTAGACTCCATCTTGTCAATCTCTGATTTTTATCTTTAAACTTACTAAGGAATTTCAGTGGGTTATGATCGGTATAAATGACTATGGGGTCAAAACCAGAACACAAATAAAATGAAAAATGCTGTAAACCCAAAATCAAGGCCAAAAGCTCTTTCTCAATAGTTGAGTAGTTCTTTTGAGGTGGAGTGAACTTCTTACTGTAATAAGATACAGGATGTTCAATACCCTGATCATCCTCTTGCAGCAAAACAGCCCCAGCTCCTGTATCACTTGCATCAACAGCCATCTTAAAAGGCTTAGCAAAATTTGGAGTAGCGAGCACTGGCTGACTTAATAGAATAGCTTTAAGTTTGTTGAAAGAGGATTCACAGTTATCGGTCCAGACAAATTCAACTCCCTTTTTCAGTAGGTCTGTAAGTGGTGATACAAGAATAGAAAAGTTAAGAACAAATCTCCTGTAATAACCTACCATTCCCAAAAATCTTTGTAGCTCTTTCCTACTTTTAGGTCTGGGAAGATCACTTATAACCTGAACCTTAGCTCCTGGTGGTGCAACATGTCCATCACCAATTACATACCCAAGGTACTGAACTTTAGCTTGACCAAACTCACACTTTGATAAATTAGCTACAAGATTAGCATGAACTAAACGGTCAAGAAATTTACTGACATGGCATAGGTGATCTTTCCAGTTGTCACTGAAGATTAATACATCATCAATATAAACAACACACCCTGCCAAACCCTCTGTTACAACATTCATGAGCTTCTGAAATGTGGCTGGTGCATTCTTCATACCATACGGCATTACAGAACATGCAAAAGCCTTTCCTAGTGTTACAAAACATGAGATCTCCCTAGCACGTTCAGTCATAGGTACTTGCCAGTATCCCTTTAACAAATCAAACTTACTTATGTACCTAGCCTTTCCGATCTTGTCTATGCAATCTTCCACACGAGGGAGAGGGTAAGTGTCTGTTTTGGTTATCTGATTAACACGTCTGTAGTCGATGCAAAGCCTCTGTGACCCACCTGGCTTAGGGACTAGAGTGACAGGAGAACTCCACTCGCTCTGACAGGGCTCAATCATCTTGTGGTCCAACAGGTAGCCAAGCTCCTTCTGGATGAGAGGAACTTTCACTGGGTTCACACGGTAAGGAGGCAGTTTAATTGGCTTTGCGTCTCCAACATCGACATCATGCATCAACACAGTGGTTCTTCCTGGAGTGGCACGGAACACTTGCGGGTACTCCTGCAGTAATGCCGAAAACTCCTGCCTTTCCTTGGGAGGTAGATGAGAAAGCTTAGTCTGGAGATCATTCATGATATCAGGATTCTTCCCCAAACTATCACTCAGGCTCATACTGCATGGGAGAGCTTCACTTGCAGACTCGGGTGGAACAGCTACAGTGCAGACTGGATTATTTTCGTCCCGCCTGTGATATAACTTTAGCATGTTGATGTGACATAGTTGCTTGCTCTTTCTACGATCTGGTGTGGCGATGACATAGTTGACATCACTGAGTTTCTTCTCCACGAAATAAGGGCCACTAAACTTGGCTTGAAGAGGTTGCCCATGAACTGGTAGCAGAATCAAAACCTGATCTCCTGGCTGAAAGTGGCGTAACCTGGACTTCTTATCATACCAAGTCTTCATCTTCTCCTGAGCAGCTCCTAAATTCTCTCTCGCCAGCTGTAAAGCAGTGGACAGCCGTTCTTTGAACTTCATCACATACTCCAGCAGGTTGACGTCATCTTCCTCCGACAGCCAGCATTCCTTGAGTAACTTAAGGGGTCCTCTTACTTCATGGCCAAACAGTAGTTCAAAAGGTGAGAAGCCCAGTGATTCATTTGGAGATTCTCTTGCAGCAAACACAACGAATGGAAGACCTTTATCCCAGTCTTTCTGATGTTCCAAACAGTATTTCTTGAGCATCGATTTGAGTGTTTGATGATATCTCTCCAACGCTCCTTGGGTCTGGGGATGGTAAGCTGAAGACGTGATCTGGGTGATGCCCAACTCTTTCAGAGACTGCTTGAAAACGTTTGACATGAAATTACTTCCCCGGTCTGACTGTACCTCCTTGGGCAGACCAAACTTTGTGAAGAACCCTAGCATTTCCTTAACCACGTTCTTTGCTGAGATATTTCTAAGTGGAATGGCTTCAGGATAACGAGTAGCCATATCAATCATGGTCAACACATAAGAAAATCCTGAAGAAGTCTTAGGAAGAGGGCCCACAATATCCACCAACACACGGGTGAAAGGCGCCTCAAAAGGAGGAATGGGAACTAGAGGTGCAACCTTTTCGGTCTGATTACACTTCCCCACAACTTGACAGGTGTGACAAGACTTACAATACCAGGAAACATCCCTGAAGATACCTGGCCAGTAGAAGTGTTTCAAAATGCGTGCCACAGTCTTCCTCACTCCAAGGTGTCCTGCCAAACTGGAATCATGAGCCACTCTAATGATATCCTGCCTACAAACACGAGGGATGACAACTTGATGTACAACCTCCCATTCACAGTCGGCTGATGCTGTTGGGGGTCTCCACTTCCTCATAAGTACTCCTGACTTTACATAATAACAAGTAGAAGCACCGGCTGACTCTTCTTCACTGTAAGCAGAGTTAGCTAGACCTTTCAACTCAGGGTCAGCAACCTGCAACTCAACCAACTCTTGACGAGACAAATTATCAACACTACGGGGTACTGCCTCATCTGGTGAGTGGTCCAAATTAGCAAGAAAAGTGTCAGCTAGGATAACATCATCATCATCATTATCCTCTAAATCACCAGTAACTTTAGACTTAGCCCTAGTGACAGCACATGCAGGGAACACATCAGGGACATCACAATCCTGGGACGCAGCCACTGGCTCACTAGACAACTGAGGAGCTGGACACACTTGACTTCCACCAATATCATTTCCAAGTAAGAAAGTTACACCTGACATTGGGAGTGTCTCAACCAACCCAACCATAACGGAACCATTAACAAAACCAGACTCTAAATTCACTCTGCACAGAGGGACAGAGAAGTAATTATTCCCTACACCTTGTAAGATTACAGTTTCATCAGAGGAATTAACATTAGAGCCTAGAACACTGGTCAGCATAAGGGATTGGCAAGCACCTGTATCACGATATATTTGAACTGATTTCCTGTCATTACTGTCCAGAGGACTGACAAAACCATCAGACAGGAAATTAGCACATGAACTCTTGAGAGTGTCACCCACGTTACTGCTCAAAAGAGGAGCTCCATCATGAGAATTTAAGTTACCCCTCAAAGCAGGTTCAGTTAACTCAGTTAAAGAATTCTGGGAACTCTCAAGAGTGGACACTAGACCAATTGACTGAATATTTAAAGACTCCTTTTTGTTCACATCACGCTGTCTCCTGAAACATCTCTCCGTAGTATGACCAAGCTTACTACAATAAGTACATTTACTTTTCTGAAATCTAGAGGTGAAGCTGGTATTTACTTCCTGAGAAACATCATCTTTATTCTCTTTCCTGTTACCTGTACTCTGAGTAGAGGCAACGTACTTACTCTCAGCTTTCCCTTTTTCTCTAGAATATCTCTTGTGAGTGAGAACATACTCATCAGCTAAAACTGCAGCATCAGACAAATTATCTATTCTTTTCTCATCAAGATATAGGCTTACATCTTTACTAATACACCTTTTGAAGTCCTCCAGCAAAATCATCTGCTTAAATTTGTCAAAATCAGAATCCACATTCTTAGAATTTAACCACTGCTCTAACAGATCTTCTTTGATTTTTGCATACTCAACATGGGATTGCTTATCTTGCTTGTAAGTTGTCCTAAATTTTACTCTATAGGCTTCAGGAACAAGCTCATAGGCCTTAAGAATCAAGCTCTTAACTACATCATAATTATCAGACTGATCCTGAGGCAAAGATGCATAAGTTACTTGAGCTTTACCGGTGAGAACAGTTTGAAGGAGTACTGGCCAATACTCCTTAGGCCAATTAAAACCTGTAGCTACCCTCTCAAACAACTGAAAATACTTTGTTAAATCAGATTCATTAAAAGGAGGGACAAGTTTAACATTTTTAGCCACATCAAAATCATCAGAGCTAGATGATCCAGTTCCACCTTGTTTCATGCGATACTCATGGTCTGCCTGAATCCTAGCAATTTCAACTTGTGCCTCAGCCTCCTTAGCTTTTGCCTGAAATTCAGCCTCCTTAGTCTGTGCTTGAAATTCAGCTTCCTTCACACGAGCCTCCTGCAGGGCTAGCTGTAACTTAGCTAATTCAATCTGCGTTTGCTCATTTGGAGGAGTTACATTAAACAAGCTTTCATTAATCATGTCAACAATTTGATCTTTAGAATGATGAGAGCGAACAGCAATTCCCAATTGTTGAGCAACAAGCTTAAGTTCATTCTTTGTTCTGTTTTCTATATCACACACTGTTTGCACATTTGACAAAAAATCTTTGGCTTCATCAAGTGTAGTAATAGTAGACATCATGAATAAGTAACAGTCACAAAATATCAAGCAATATCCTTATGATAATATCCTGAATATCCTGATATGAGGTCGCCAAATTTATGTTACGGAACAGAGAAAGATAATGTACACTTTAAGTGAGAATACTAAAAATCACTACTGTCCCGTAAAGTTCCAGGTTCAAAACAAAAGAGTTAGGTAAAATTACAAGTTAAAGTTTAATGCTCAAACTAACAACAAAACATTCAGGACTCATAAGGATAATGTAATGGCAAATAAACAGGTTAAATATATGGTTAACTGCAATAGCCTCTATTAACACGAAATTAGCAAGAGTAAATTTATCTAAGTCAGCCCTGATAAAATGAGATACCAGATAATACTCAGTGAATGCCAGATAAATTATTACAGATACAAACTATTATCAAAAATGACTGACATAAAGACCCAACATTAATCAAAAACCTCACTAGGCCTAAGAATTAACCTTATGCTACACAGTACAAGAAAAAATGCAACAACAGTTATACTCAAATTACACACAGCTGCTAGATGTTTGGAGATTTCTTGAGCACTCACAATAATAATATCTGTACAGGGGAGGACAGAGATGTGAACAAAATGAGGAGCAGATCTAAGTGGCAATGATGCAGAGACTGAGCTCATTATATAGGGGCCAGCAGAGCTTGATACAACTTGTAAGAAGGACGCGCAAATGAAGCCATGGGGACAAAGAGTTGACAATCCTGGTCTGAACAACAGAAAGAACGACTTACTCTACTATAACGGTAGAAGGGGGGACTGAGGCAGAACACGCTCGTGATCAAACATGCAGCATACTGTGCGTTAAAATTACACAAAGGATGATGAAATCATAGGCTATGTAACACCTCCCCACAAAGAAAAAGAAATTTACAAAGGAAATTTCTTATTACTCTAAAACAATCTGTCTAAAGTCTAGATAAGCAATCTGCAATAACATTTTCTTTCCCCTTGACATGTTGTATGTCTAATGAATACTCCTGAAGAAGTAGACTCCATCTTGTCAATCTCTGATTTTTATCTTTAAACTTACTAAGGAATTTCAGTGGGTTATGATCGGTATAAATGACTATGGGGTCAAAACCAGAACACAAATAAAATGAAAAATGCTGTAAACCCAAAATCAAGGCCAAAAGCTCTTTCTCAATAGTTGAGTAGTTCTTTTGAGGTGGAGTGAACTTCTTACTGTAATAAGATACAGGATGTTCAATACCCTGATCATCCTCTTGCAGCAAAACAGCCCCAGCTCCTGTATCACTTGCATCAACAGCCATCTTAAAAGGCTTAGCAAAATTTGGAGTAGCGAGCACTGGCTGACTTAATAGAATAGCTTTAAGTTTGTTGAAAGAGGATTCACAGTTATCGGTCCAGACAAATTCAACTCCCTTTTTCAGTAGGTCTGTAAGTGGTGATACAAGAATAGAAAAGTTAAGAACAAATCTCCTGTAATAACCTACCATTCCCAAAAATCTTTGTAGCTCTTTCCTACTTTTAGGTCTGGGAAGATCACTTATAACCTGAACCTTAGCTCCTGGTGGTGCAACATGTCCATCACCAATTACATACCCAAGGTACTGAACTTTAGCTTGACCAAACTCACACTTTGATAAATTAGCTACAAGATTAGCATGAACTAAACGGTCAAGAAATTTACTGACATGGCATAGGTGATCTTTCCAGTTGTCACTGAAGATTAATACATCATCAATATAAACAACACACCCTGCCAAACCCTCTGTTACAACATTCATGAGCTTCTGAAATGTGGCTGGTGCATTCTTCATACCATACGGCATTACAGAACATGCAAAAGCCTTTCCTAGTGTTACAAAACATGAGATCTCCCTAGCACGTTCAGTCATAGGTACTTGCCAGTATCCCTTTAACAAATCAAACTTACTTATGTACCTAGCCTTTCCGATCTTGTCTATGCAATCTTCCACACGAGGGAGAGGGTAAGTGTCTGTTTTGGTTATCTGATTAACACGTCTGTAGTCGATGCAAAGCCTCTGTGACCCACCTGGCTTAGGGACTAGAGTGACAGGAGAACTCCACTCGCTCTGACAGGGCTCAATCATCTTGTGGTCCAACAGGTAGCCAAGCTCCTTCTGGATGAGAGGAACTTTCACTGGGTTCACACGGTAAGGAGGCAGTTTAATTGGCTTTGCGTCTCCAACATCGACATCATGCATCAACACAGTGGTTCTTCCTGGAGTGGCACGGAACACTTGCGGGTACTCCTGCAGTAATGCCGAAAACTCCTGCCTTTCCTTGGGAGGTAGATGAGAAAGCTTAGTCTGGAGATCATTCATGATATCAGGATTCTTCCCCAAACTATCACTCAGGCTCATACTGCATGGGAGAGCTTCACTTGCAGACTCGGGTGGAACAGCTACAGTGCAGACTGGATTATTTTCGTCCCGCCTGTGATATAACTTTAGCATGTTGATGTGACATAGTTGCTTGTTCTTTCTACGATCTGGTGTGGCGATGACATAGTTGACATCACTGAGTTTCTTCTCCACGAAATAAGGGCCACTAAACTTGGCTTGAAGAGGTTGCCCATGAACTGGTAGCAGAATCAAAACCTGATCTCCTGGCTGAAAGTGGCGTAACCTGGACTTCTTATCATACCAAGTCTTCATCTTCTCCTGAGCAGCTCCTAAATTCTCTCTCGCCAGCTGTAAAGCAGTGGACAGCCGTTCTTTGAACTTCATCACATACTCCAGCAGGTTGACGTCATCTTCCTCCGACAGCCAGCATTCCTTGAGTAACTTAAGGGGTCCTCTTACTTCATGGCCAAACAGTAGTTCAAAAGGTGAGAAGCCCAGTGATTCATTTGGAGATTCTCTTGCAGCAAACACAACGAATGGAAGACCTTTATCCCAGTCTTTCTGATGTTCCAAACAGTATTTCTTGAGCATCGATTTGAGTGTTTGATGATATCTCTCCAACGCTCCTTGGGTCTGGGGATGGTAAGCTGAAGACGTGATCTGGGTGATGCCCAACTCTTTCAGAGACTGCTTGAAAACGTTTGACATGAAATTACTTCCCCGGTCTGACTGTACCTCCTTGGGCAGACCAAACTTTGTGAAGAACCCTAGCATTTCCTTAACCACGTTCTTTGCTGAGATATTTCTAAGTGGAATGGCTTCAGGATAACGAGTAGCCATATCAATCATGGTCAACACATAAGAAAATCCTGAAGAAGTCTTAGGAAGAGGGCCCACAATATCCACCAACACACGGGTGAAAGGCGCCTCAAAAGGAGGAATGGGAACTAGAGGTGCAACCTTTTCGGTCTGATTACACTTCCCCACAACTTGACAGGTGTGACAAGACTTACAATACCAGGAAACATCCCTGAAGATACCTGGCCAGTAGAAGTGTTTCAAAATGCGTGCCACAGTCTTCCTCACTCCAAGGTGTCCTGCCAAACTGGAATCATGAGCCACTCTAATGATATCCTGCCTACAAACACGAGGGATGACAACTTGATGTACAACCTCCCATTCACAGTCGGCTGATGCTGTTGGGGGTCTCCACTTCCTCATAAGTACTCCTGACTTTACATAATAACAAGTAGAAGCACCGGCTGACTCTTCTTCACTGTAAGCAGAGTTAGCTAGACCTTTCAACTCAGGGTCAGCAACCTGCAACTCAACCAACTCTTGACGAGACAAATTATCAACACTACGGGGTACTGCCTCATCTGGTGAGTGGTCCAAATTAGCAAGAAAAGTGTCAGCTAGGATAACATCATCATCATCATTATCCTCTAAATCACCAGTAACTTTAGACTTAGCCCTAGTGACAGCACATGCAGGGAACACATCAGGGACATCACAATCCTGGGACGCAGCCACTGGCTCACTAGACAACTGAGGAGCTGGACACACTTGACTTCCACCAATATCATTTCCAAGTAAGAAAGTTACACCTGACATTGGGAGTGTCTCAACCAACCCAACCATAACGGAACCATTAACAAAACCAGACTCTAAATTCACTCTGCACAGAGGGACAGAGAAGTAATTATTCCCTACACCTTGTAAGATTACAGTTTCATCAGAGGAATTAACATTAGAGCCTAGAACACTGGTCAGCATAAGGGATTGGCAAGCACCTGTATCACGATATATTTGAACTGATTTCCTGTCATTACTGTCCAGAGGACTGACAAAACCATCAGACAGGAAATTAGCACATGAACTCTTGAGAGTGTCACCCACGTTACTGCTCAAAAGAGGAGCTCCATCATGAGAATTTAAGTTACCCCTCAAAGCAGGTTCAGTTAACTCAGTTAAAGAATTCTGGGAACTCTCAAGAGTGGACACTAGACCAATTGACTGAATATTTAAAGACTCCTTTTTGTTCACATCACGCTGTCTCCTGAAACATCTCTCCGTAGTATGACCAAGCTTACTACAATAAGTACATTTACTTTTCTGAAATCTAGAGGTGAAGCTGGTATTTACTTCCTGAGAAACATCATCTTTATTCTCTTTCCTGTTACCTGTACTCTGAGTAGAGGCAACGTACTTACTCTCAGCTTTCCCTTTTTCTCTAGAATATCTCTTGTGAGTGAGAACATACTCATCAGCTAAAACTGCAGCATCAGACAAATTATCTATTCTTTTCTCATCAAGATATAGGCTTACATCTTTACTAATACACCTTTTGAAGTCCTCCAGCAAAATCATCTGCTTAAATTTGTCAAAATCAGAATCCACATTCTTAGAATTTAACCACTGCTCTAACAGATCTTCTTTGATTTTTGCATACTCAACATGGGATTGCTTATCTTGCTTGTAAGTTGTCCTAAATTTTACTCTATAGGCTTCAGGAACAAGCTCATAGGCCTTAAGAATCAAGCTCTTAACTACATCATAATTATCAGACTGATCCTGAGGCAAAGATGCATAAGTTACTTGAGCTTTACCGGTGAGAACAGTTTGAAGGAGTACTGGCCAATACTCCTTAGGCCAATTAAAACCTGTAGCTACCCTCTCAAACAACTGAAAATACTTTGTTAAATCAGATTCATTAAAAGGAGGGACAAGTTTAACATTTTTAGCCACATCAAAATCATCAGAGCTAGATGATCCAGTTCCACCTTGTTTCATGCGATACTCATGGTCTGCCTGAATCCTAGCAATTTCAACTTGTGCCTCAGCCTCCTTAGCTTTTGCCTGAAATTCAGCCTCCTTAGTCTGTGCTTGAAATTCAGCTTCCTTCACACGAGCCTCCTGCAGGGCTAGCTGTAACTTAGCTAATTCAATCTGCGTTTGCTCATTTGGAGGAGTTACATTAAACAAGCTTTCATTAATCATGTCAACAATTTGATCTTTAGAATGATGAGAGCGAACAGCAATTCCCAATTGTTGAGCAACAAGCTTAAGTTCATTCTTTGTTCTGTTTTCTATATCACACACTGTTTGCACATTTGACAAAAAATCTTTGGCTTCATCAAGTGTAGTAATAGTAGACATCATGAATAAGTAACAGTCACAAAATATCAAGCAATATCCTTATGATAATATCCTGAATATCCTGATATGAGGTCGCCAAATTTATGTTACGGAACAGAGAAAGATAATGTACACTTTAAGTGAGAATACTAAAAATCACTACTGTCCCGTAAAGTTCCAGGTTCAAAACAAAAGAGTTAGGTAAAATTACAAGTTAAAGTTTAATGCTCAAACTAACAACAAAACATTCAGGACTCATAAGGATAATGTAATGGCAAATAAACAGGTTAAATATATGGTTAACTGCAATAGCCTCTATTAACACGAAATTAGCAAGAGTAAATTTATCTAAGTCAGCCCTGATAAAATGAGATACCAGATAATACTCAGTGAATGCCAGATAAATTATTACAGATACAAACTATTATCAAAAATGACTGACATAAAACCCAACATTAATCAAAAACCTCACTAGGCCTAAGAATTAACCTTATGCTACACAGTACAAGAAAAAATGCAACAACAGTTATACTCAAATTACACACAGCTGCTAGATGTTTGGAGATTTCTTGAGCACTCACAATAATAATATCTGTACAGGGGAGGACAGAGATGTGAACAAAATGAGGAGCAGATCTAAGTGGCAATGATGCAGAGACTGAGCTCATTATATAGGGGCCAGCAGAGCTTGATACAACTTGTAAGAAGGACGCGCAAATGAAGCCATGGGGACAAAGAGTTGACAATCCTGGTCTGAACTCCAGAAAGAACGACTTACTCTACTATAACGGTAGAAGGGGGGACTGAGGCAGAACACGCTCGTGATCAAACATGCAGCATACTGTGCGTTAAAATTACACAAAGGATGATGAAATCATAGGCTATGTAACACCTCCCCACAAAGAAAAAGAAATTTACAAAGGAAATTTCTTATTACTCTAAAACAATCTGTCTAAAGTCTAGATAAGCAATCTGCAATAACATTTTCTTTCCCCTTGACATGTTGTATGTCTAATGAATACTCCTGAAGAAGTAGACTCCATCTTGTCAATCTCTGATTTTTATCTTTAAACTTACTAAGGAATTTCAGTGGGTTATGATCGGTATAAATGACTATGGGGTCAAAACCAGAACACAAATAAAATGAAAAATGCTGTAAACCCAAAATCAAGGCCAAAAGCTCTTTCTCAATAGTTGAGTAGTTCTTTTGAGGTGGAGTGAACTTCTTACTGTAATAAGATACAGGATGTTCAATACCCTGATCATCCTCTTGCAGCAAAACAGCCCCAGCTCCTGTATCACTTGCATCAACAGCCATCTTAAAAGGCTTAGCAAAATTTGGAGTAGCGAGCACTGGCTGACTTAATAGAATAGCTTTAAGTTTGTTGAAAGAGGATTCACAGTTATCGGTCCAGACAAATTCAACTCCCTTTTTCAGTAGGTCTGTAAGTGGTGATACAAGAATAGAAAAGTTAAGAACAAATCTCCTGTAATAACCTACCATTCCCAAAAATCTTTGTAGCTCTTTCCTACTTTTAGGTCTGGGAAGATCACTTATAACCTGAACCTTAGCTCCTGGTGGTGCAACATGTCCATCACCAATTACATACCCAAGGTACTGAACTTTAGCTTGACCAAACTCACACTTTGATAAATTAGCTACAAGATTAGCATGAACTAAACGGTCAAGAAATTTACTGACATGGCATAGGTGATCTTTCCAGTTGTCACTGAAGATTAATACATCATCAATATAAACAACACACCCTGCCAAACCCTCTGTTACAACATTCATGAGCTTCTGAAATGTGGCTGGTGCATTCTTCATACCATACGGCATTACAGAACATGCAAAAGCCTTTCCTAGTGTTACAAAACATGAGATCTCCCTAGCACGTTCAGTCATAGGTACTTGCCAGTATCCCTTTAACAAATCAAACTTACTTATGTACCTAGCCTTTCCGATCTTGTCTATGCAATCTTCCACACGAGGGAGAGGGTAAGTGTCTGTTTTGGTTATCTGATTAACACGTCTGTAGTCGATGCAAAGCCTCTGTGACCCACCTGGCTTAGGGACTAGAGTGACAGGAGAACTCCACTCGCTCTGACAGGGCTCAATCATCTTGTGGTCCAACAGGTAGCCAAGCTCCTTCTGGATGAGAGGAACTTTCACTGGGTTCACACGGTAAGGAGGCAGTTTAATTGGCTTTGCGTCTCCAACATCGACATCATGCATCAACACAGTGGTTCTTCCTGGAGTGGCACGGAACACTTGCGGGTACTCCTGCAGTAATGCCGAAAACTCCTGCCTTTCCTTGGGAGGTAGATGAGAAAGCTTAGTCTGGAGATCATTCATGATATCAGGATTCTTCCCCAAACTATCACTCAGGCTCATACTGCATGGGAGAGCTTCACTTGCAGACTCGGGTGGAACAGCTACAGTGCAGACTGGATTATTTTCGTCCCGCCTGTGATATAACTTTAGCATGTTGATGTGACATAGTTGCTTGTTCTTTCTACGATCTGGTGTGGCGATGACATAGTTGACATCACTGAGTTTCTTCTCCACGAAATAAGGGCCACTAAACTTGGCTTGAAGAGGTTGCCCATGAACTGGTAGCAGAATCAAAACCTGATCTCCTGGCTGAAAGTGGCGTAACCTGGACTTCTTATCATACCAAGTCTTCATCTTCTCCTGAGCAGCTCCTAAATTCTCTCTCGCCAGCTGTAAAGCAGTGGACAGCCGTTCTTTGAACTTCATCACATACTCCAGCAGGTTGACGTCATCTTCCTCCGACAGCCAGCATTCCTTGAGTAACTTAAGGGGTCCTCTTACTTCATGGCCAAACAGTAGTTCAAAAGGTGAGAAGCCCAGTGATTCATTTGGAGATTCTCTTGCAGCAAACACAACGAATGGAAGACCTTTATCCCAGTCTTTCTGATGTTCCAAACAGTATTTCTTGAGCATCGATTTGAGTGTTTGATGATATCTCTCCAACGCTCCTTGGGTCTGGGGATGGTAAGCTGAAGACGTGATCTGGGTGATGCCCAACTCTTTCAGAGACTGCTTGAAAACGTTTGACATGAAATTACTTCCCCGGTCTGACTGTACCTCCTTGGGCAGACCAAACTTTGTGAAGAACCCTAGCATTTCCTTAACCACGTTCTTTGCTGAGATATTTCTAAGTGGAATGGCTTCAGGATAACGAGTAGCCATATCAATCATGGTCAACACATAAGAAAATCCTGAAGAAGTCTTAGGAAGAGGGCCCACAATATCCACCAACACACGGGTGAAAGGCGCCTCAAAAGGAGGAATGGGAACTAGAGGTGCAACCTTTTCGGTCTGATTACACTTCCCCACAACTTGACAGGTGTGACAAGACTTACAATACCAGGAAACATCCCTGAAGATACCTGGCCAGTAGAAGTGTTTCAAAATGCGTGCCACAGTCTTCCTCACTCCAAGGTGTCCTGCCAAACTGGAATCATGAGCCACTCTAATGATATCCTGCCTACAAACACGAGGGATGACAACTTGATGTACAACCTCCCATTCACAGTCGGCTGATGCTGTTGGGGGTCTCCACTTCCTCATAAGTACTCCTGACTTTACATAATAACAAGTAGAAGCACCGGCTGACTCTTCTTCACTGTAAGCAGAGTTAGCTAGACCTTTCAACTCAGGGTCAGCAACCTGCAACTCAACCAACTCTTGACGAGACAAATTATCAACACTACGGGGTACTGCCTCATCTGGTGAGTGGTCCAAATTAGCAAGAAAAGTGTCAGCTAGGATAACATCATCATCATCATTATCCTCTAAATCACCAGTAACTTTAGACTTAGCCCTAGTGACAGCACATGCAGGGAACACATCAGGGACATCACAATCCTGGGACGCAGCCACTGGCTCACTAGACAACTGAGGAGCTGGACACACTTGACTTCCACCAATATCATTTCCAAGTAAGAAAGTTACACCTGACATTGGGAGTGTCTCAACCAACCCAACCATAACGGAACCATTAACAAAACCAGACTCTAAATTCACTCTGCACAGAGGGACAGAGAAGTAATTATTCCCTACACCTTGTAAGATTACAGTTTCATCAGAGGAATTAACATTAGAGCCTAGAACACTGGTCAGCATAAGGGATTGGCAAGCACCTGTATCACGATATATTTGAACTGATTTCCTGTCATTACTGTCCAGAGGACTGACAAAACCATCAGACAGGAAATTAGCACATGAACTCTTGAGAGTGTCACCCACGTTACTGCTCAAAAGAGGAGCTCCATCATGAGAATTTAAGTTACCCCTCAAAGCAGGTTCAGTTAACTCAGTTAAAGAATTCTGGGAACTCTCAAGAGTGGACACTAGACCAATTGACTGAATATTTAAAGACTCCTTTTTGTTCACATCACGCTGTCTCCTGAAACATCTCTCCGTAGTATGACCAAGCTTACTACAATAAGTACATTTACTTTTCTGAAATCTAGAGGTGAAGCTGGTATTTACTTCCTGAGAAACATCATCTTTATTCTCTTTCCTGTTACCTGTACTCTGAGTAGAGGCAACGTACTTACTCTCAGCTTTCCCTTTTTCTCTAGAATATCTCTTGTGAGTGAGAACATACTCATCAGCTAAAACTGCAGCATCAGACAAATTATCTATTCTTTTCTCATCAAGATATAGGCTTACATCTTTACTAATACACCTTTTGAAGTCCTCCAGCAAAATCATCTGCTTAAATTTGTCAAAATCAGAATCCACATTCTTAGAATTTAACCACTGCTCTAACAGATCTTCTTTGATTTTTGCATACTCAACATGGGATTGCTTATCTTGCTTGTAAGTTGTCCTAAATTTTACTCTATAGGCTTCAGGAACAAGCTCATAGGCCTTAAGAATCAAGCTCTTAACTACATCATAATTATCAGACTGATCCTGAGGCAAAGATGCATAAGTTACTTGAGCTTTACCGGTGAGAACAGTTTGAAGGAGTACTGGCCAATACTCCTTAGGCCAATTAAAACCTGTAGCTACCCTCTCAAACAACTGAAAATACTTTGTTAAATCAGATTCATTAAAAGGAGGGACAAGTTTAACATTTTTAGCCACATCAAAATCATCAGAGCTAGATGATCCAGTTCCACCTTGTTTCATGCGATACTCATGGTCTGCCTGAATCCTAGCAATTTCAACTTGTGCCTCAGCCTCCTTAGCTTTTGCCTGAAATTCAGCCTCCTTAGTCTGTGCTTGAAATTCAGCTTCCTTCACACGAGCCTCCTGCAGGGCTAGCTGTAACTTAGCTAATTCAATCTGCGTTTGCTCATTTGGAGGAGTTACATTAAACAAGCTTTCATTAATCATGTCAACAATTTGATCTTTAGAATGATGAGAGCGAACAGCAATTCCCAATTGTTGAGCAACAAGCTTAAGTTCATTCTTTGTTCTGTTTTCTATATCACACACTGTTTGCACATTTGACAAAAAATCTTTGGCTTCATCAAGTGTAGTAATAGTAGACATCATGAATAAGTAACAGTCACAAAATATCAAGCAATATCCTTATGATAATATCCTGAATATCCTGATATGAGGTCGCCAAATTTATGTTACGGAACAGAGAAAGATAATGTACACTTTAAGTGAGAATACTAAAAATCACTACTGTCCCGTAAAGTTCCAGGTTCAAAACAAAAGAGTTAGGTAAAATTACAAGTTAAAGTTTAATGCTCAAACTAACAACAAAACATTCAGGACTCATAAGGATAATGTAATGGCAAATAAACAGGTTAAATATATGGTTAACTGCAATAGCCTCTATTAACACGAAATTAGCAAGAGTAAATTTATCTAAGTCAGCCCTGATAAAATGAGATACCAGATAATACTCAGTGAATGCCAGATAAATTATTACAGATACAAACTATTATCAAAAATGACTGACATAAAACCCAACATTAATCAAAAACCTCACTAGGCCTAAGAATTAACCTTATGCTACACAGTACAAGAAAAAATGCAACAACAGTTATACTCAAATTACACACAGCTGCTAGATGTTTGGAGATTTCTTGAGCACTCACAATAATAATATCTGTACAGGGGAGGACAGAGATGTGAACAAAATGAGGAGCAGATCTAAGTGGCAATGATGCAGAGACTGAGCTCATTATATAGGGGCCAGCAGAGCTTGATACAACTTGTAAGAAGGACGCGCAAATGAAGCCATGGGGACAAAGAGTTGACAATCCTGGTCTGAACTCCAGAAAGAACGACTTACTCTACTATAACGGTAGAAGGGGGGACTGAGGCAGAACACGCTCGTGATCAAACATGCAGCATACTGTGCGTTAAAATTACACAAAGGATGATGAAATCATAGGCTATGTAACACCTCCCCACAAAGAAAAAGAAATTTACAAAGGAAATTTCTTATTACTCTAAAACAATCTGTCTAAAGTCTAGATAAGCAATCTGCAATAACATTTTCTTTCCCCTTGACATGTTGTATGTCTAATGAATACTCCTGAAGAAGTAGACTCCATCTTGTCAATCTCTGATTTTTATCTTTAAACTTACTAAGGAATTTCAGTGGGTTATGATCGGTATAAATGACTATGGGGTCAAAACCAGAACACAAATAAAATGAAAAATGCTGTAAACCCAAAATCAAGGCCAAAAGCTCTTTCTCAATAGTTGAGTAGTTCTTTTGAGGTGGAGTGAACTTCTTACTGTAATAAGATACAGGATGTTCAATACCCTGATCATCCTCTTGCAGCAAAACAGCCCCAGCTCCTGTATCACTTGCATCAACAGCCATCTTAAAAGGCTTAGCAAAATTTGGAGTAGCGAGCACTGGCTGACTTAATAGAATAGCTTTAAGTTTGTTGAAAGAGGATTCACAGTTATCGGTCCAGACAAATTCAACTCCCTTTTTCAGTAGGTCTGTAAGTGGTGATACAAGAATAGAAAAGTTAAGAACAAATCTCCTGTAATAACCTACCATTCCCAAAAATCTTTGTAGCTCTTTCCTACTTTTAGGTCTGGGAAGATCACTTATAACCTGAACCTTAGCTCCTGGTGGTGCAACATGTCCATCACCAATTACATACCCAAGGTACTGAACTTTAGCTTGACCAAACTCACACTTTGATAAATTAGCTACAAGATTAGCATGAACTAAACGGTCAAGAAATTTACTGACATGGCATAGGTGATCTTTCCAGTTGTCACTGAAGATTAATACATCATCAATATAAACAACACACCCTGCCAAACCCTCTGTTACAACATTCATGAGCTTCTGAAATGTGGCTGGTGCATTCTTCATACCATACGGCATTACAGAACATGCAAAAGCCTTTCCTAGTGTTACAAAACATGAGATCTCCCTAGCACGTTCAGTCATAGGTACTTGCCAGTATCCCTTTAACAAATCAAACTTACTTATGTACCTAGCCTTTCCGATCTTGTCTATGCAATCTTCCACACGAGGGAGAGGGTAAGTGTCTGTTTTGGTTATCTGATTAACACGTCTGTAGTCGATGCAAAGCCTCTGTGACCCACCTGGCTTAGGGACTAGAGTGACAGGAGAACTCCACTCGCTCTGACAGGGCTCAATCATCTTGTGGTCCAACAGGTAGCCAAGCTCCTTCTGGATGAGAGGAACTTTCACTGGGTTCACACGGTAAGGAGGCAGTTTAATTGGCTTTGCGTCTCCAACATCGACATCATGCATCAACACAGTGGTTCTTCCTGGAGTGGCACGGAACACTTGCGGGTACTCCTGCAGTAATGCCGAAAACTCCTGCCTTTCCTTGGGAGGTAGATGAGAAAGCTTAGTCTGGAGATCATTCATGATATCAGGATTCTTCCCCAAACTATCACTCAGGCTCATACTGCATGGGAGAGCTTCACTTGCAGACTCGGGTGGAACAGCTACAGTGCAGACTGGATTATTTTCGTCCCGCCTGTGATATAACTTTAGCATGTTGATGTGACATAGTTGCTTGTTCTTTCTACGATCTGGTGTGGCGATGACATAGTTGACATCACTGAGTTTCTTCTCCACGAAATAAGGGCCACTAAACTTGGCTTGAAGAGGTTGCCCATGAACTGGTAGCAGAATCAAAACCTGATCTCCTGGCTGAAAGTGGCGTAACCTGGACTTCTTATCATACCAAGTCTTCATCTTCTCCTGAGCAGCTCCTAAATTCTCTCTCGCCAGCTGTAAAGCAGTGGACAGCCGTTCTTTGAACTTCATCACATACTCCAGCAGGTTGACGTCATCTTCCTCCGACAGCCAGCATTCCTTGAGTAACTTAAGGGGTCCTCTTACTTCATGGCCAAACAGTAGTTCAAAAGGTGAGAAGCCCAGTGATTCATTTGGAGATTCTCTTGCAGCAAACACAACGAATGGAAGACCTTTATCCCAGTCTTTCTGATGTTCCAAACAGTATTTCTTGAGCATCGATTTGAGTGTTTGATGATATCTCTCCAACGCTCCTTGGGTCTGGGGATGGTAAGCTGAAGACGTGATCTGGGTGATGCCCAACTCTTTCAGAGACTGCTTGAAAACGTTTGACATGAAATTACTTCCCCGGTCTGACTGTACCTCCTTGGGCAGACCAAACTTTGTGAAGAACCCTAGCATTTCCTTAACCACGTTCTTTGCTGAGATATTTCTAAGTGGAATGGCTTCAGGATAACGAGTAGCCATATCAATCATGGTCAACACATAAGAAAATCCTGAAGAAGTCTTAGGAAGAGGGCCCACAATATCCACCAACACACGGGTGAAAGGCGCCTCAAAAGGAGGAATGGGAACTAGAGGTGCAACCTTTTCGGTCTGATTACACTTCCCCACAACTTGACAGGTGTGACAAGACTTACAATACCAGGAAACATCCCTGAAGATACCTGGCCAGTAGAAGTGTTTCAAAATGCGTGCCACAGTCTTCCTCACTCCAAGGTGTCCTGCCAAACTGGAATCATGAGCCACTCTAATGATATCCTGCCTACAAACACGAGGGATGACAACTTGATGTACAACCTCCCATTCACAGTCGGCTGATGCTGTTGGGGGTCTCCACTTCCTCATAAGTACTCCTGACTTTACATAATAACAAGTAGAAGCACCGGCTGACTCTTCTTCACTGTAAGCAGAGTTAGCTAGACCTTTCAACTCAGGGTCAGCAACCTGCAACTCAACCAACTCTTGACGAGACAAATTATCAACACTACGGGGTACTGCCTCATCTGGTGAGTGGTCCAAATTAGCAAGAAAAGTGTCAGCTAGGATAACATCATCATCATCATTATCCTCTAAATCACCAGTAACTTTAGACTTAGCCCTAGTGACAGCACATGCAGGGAACACATCAGGGACATCACAATCCTGGGACGCAGCCACTGGCTCACTAGACAACTGAGGAGCTGGACACACTTGACTTCCACCAATATCATTTCCAAGTAAGAAAGTTACACCTGACATTGGGAGTGTCTCAACCAACCCAACCATAACGGAACCATTAACAAAACCAGACTCTAAATTCACTCTGCACAGAGGGACAGAGAAGTAATTATTCCCTACACCTTGTAAGATTACAGTTTCATCAGAGGAATTAACATTAGAGCCTAGAACACTGGTCAGCATAAGGGATTGGCAAGCACCTGTATCACGATATATTTGAACTGATTTCCTGTCATTACTGTCCAGAGGACTGACAAAACCATCAGACAGGAAATTAGCACATGAACTCTTGAGAGTGTCACCCACGTTACTGCTCAAAAGAGGAGCTCCATCATGAGAATTTAAGTTACCCCTCAAAGCAGGTTCAGTTAACTCAGTTAAAGAATTCTGGGAACTCTCAAGAGTGGACACTAGACCAATTGACTGAATATTTAAAGACTCCTTTTTGTTCACATCACGCTGTCTCCTGAAACATCTCTCCGTAGTATGACCAAGCTTACTACAATAAGTACATTTACTTTTCTGAAATCTAGAGGTGAAGCTGGTATTTACTTCCTGAGAAACATCATCTTTATTCTCTTTCCTGTTACCTGTACTCTGAGTAGAGGCAACGTACTTACTCTCAGCTTTCCCTTTTTCTCTAGAATATCTCTTGTGAGTGAGAACATACTCATCAGCTAAAACTGCAGCATCAGACAAATTATCTATTCTTTTCTCATCAAGATATAGGCTTACATCTTTACTAATACACCTTTTGAAGTCCTCCAGCAAAATCATCTGCTTAAATTTGTCAAAATCAGAATCCACATTCTTAGAATTTAACCACTGCTCTAACAGATCTTCTTTGATTTTTGCATACTCAACATGGGATTGCTTATCTTGCTTGTAAGTTGTCCTAAATTTTACTCTATAGGCTTCAGGAACAAGCTCATAGGCCTTAAGAATCAAGCTCTTAACTACATCATAATTATCAGATTGATCCTGAGGCAAAGATGCATAAGTTACTTGAGCTTTACCGGTGAGAACAGTTTGAAGGAGTACTGGCCAATACTCCTTAGGCCAATTAAAACCTGTAGCTACCCTCTCAAACAACTGAAAATACTTTGTTAAATCAGATTCATTAAAAGGAGGGACAAGTTTAACATTTTTAGCCACATCAAAATCATCAGAGCTAGATGATCCAGTTCCACCTTGTTTCATGCGATACTCATGGTCTGCCTGAATCCTAGCAATTTCAACTTGTGCCTCAGCCTCCTTAGCTTTTGCCTGAAATTCAGCCTCCTTAGTCTGTGCTTGAAATTCAGCTTCCTTCACACGAGCCTCCTGCAGGGCTAGCTGTAACTTAGCTAATTCAATCTGCGTTTGCTCATTTGGAGGAGTTACATTAAACAAGCTTTCATTAATCATGTCAACAATTTGATCTTTAGAATGATGAGAGCGAACAGCAATTCCCAATTGTTGAGCAACAAGCTTAAGTTCATTCTTTGTTCTGTTTTCTATATCACACACTGTTTGCACATTTGACAAAAAATCTTTGGCTTCATCAAGTGTAGTAATAGTAGACATCATGAATAAGTAACAGTCACAAAATATCAAGCAATATCCTTATGATAATATCCTGAATATCCTGATATGAGGTCGCCAAATTTATGTTACGGAACAGAGAAAGATAATGTACACTTTAAGTGAGAATACTAAAAATCACTACTGTCCCGTAAAGTTCCAGGTTCAAAACAAAAGAGTTAGGTAAAATTACAAGTTAAAGTTTAATGCTCAAACTAACAACAAAACATTCAGGACTCATAAGGATAATGTAATGGCAAATAAACAGGTTAAATATATGGTTAACTGCAATAGCCTCTATTAACACGAAATTAGCAAGAGTAAATTTATCTAAGTCAGCCCTGATAAAATGAGATACCAGATAATACTCAGTGAATGCCAGATAAATTATTACAGATACAAACTATTATCAAAAATGACTGACATAAAACCCAACATTAATCAAAAACCTCACTAGGCCTAAGAATTAACCTTATGCTACACAGTACAAGAAAAAATGCAACAACAGTTATACTCAAATTACACACAGCTGCTAGATGTTTGGAGATTTCTTGAGCACTCACAATAATAATATCTGTACAGGGGAGGACAGAGATGTGAACAAAATGAGGAGCAGATCTAAGTGGCAATGATGCAGAGACTGAGCTCATTATATAGGGGCCAGCAGAGCTTGATACAACTTGTAAGAAGGACGCGCAAATGAAGCCATGGGGACAAAGAGTTGACAATCCTGGTCTGAACTCCAGAAAGAACGACTTACTCTACTATAACGGTAGAAGGGGGGACTGAGGCAGAACACGCTCGTGATCAAACATGCAGCATACTGTGCGTTAAAATTACACAAAGGATGATGAAATCATAGGCTATGTAACACCTCCCCACAAAGAAAAAGAAATTTACAAAGGAAATTTCTTATTACTCTAAAACAATCTGTCTAAAGTCTAGATAAGCAATCTGCAATAACATTTTCTTTCCCCTTGACATGTTGTATGTCTAATGAATACTCCTGAAGAAGTAGACTCCATCTTGTCAATCTCTGATTTTTATCTTTAAACTTACTAAGGAATTTCAGTGGGTTATGATCGGTATAAATGACTATGGGGTCAAAACCAGAACACAAATAAAATGAAAAATGCTGTAAACCCAAAATCAAGGCCAAAAGCTCTTTCTCAATAGTTGAGTAGTTCTTTTGAGGTGGAGTGAACTTCTTACTGTAATAAGATACAGGATGTTCAATACCCTGATCATCCTCTTGCAGCAAAACAGCCCCAGCTCCTGTATCACTTGCATCAACAGCCATCTTAAAAGGCTTAGCAAAATTTGGAGTAGCGAGCACTGGCTGACTTAATAGAATAGCTTTAAGTTTGTTGAAAGAGGATTCACAGTTATCGGTCCAGACAAATTCAACTCCCTTTTTCAGTAGGTCTGTAAGTGGTGATACAAGAATAGAAAAGTTAAGAACAAATCTCCTGTAATAACCTACCATTCCCAAAAATCTTTGTAGCTCTTTCCTACTTTTAGGTCTGGGAAGATCACTTATAACCTGAACCTTAGCTCCTGGTGGTGCAACATGTCCATCACCAATTACATACCCAAGGTACTGAACTTTAGCTTGACCAAACTCACACTTTGATAAATTAGCTACAAGATTAGCATGAACTAAACGGTCAAGAAATTTACTGACATGGCATAGGTGATCTTTCCAGTTGTCACTGAAGATTAATACATCATCAATATAAACAACACACCCTGCCAAACCCTCTGTTACAACATTCATGAGCTTCTGAAATGTGGCTGGTGCATTCTTCATACCATACGGCATTACAGAACATGCAAAAGCCTTTCCTAGTGTTACAAAACATGAGATCTCCCTAGCACGTTCAGTCATAGGTACTTGCCAGTATCCCTTTAACAAATCAAACTTACTTATGTACCTAGCCTTTCCGATCTTGTCTATGCAATCTTCCACACGAGGGAGAGGGTAAGTGTCTGTTTTGGTTATCTGATTAACACGTCTGTAGTCGATGCAAAGCCTCTGTGACCCACCTGGCTTAGGGACTAGAGTGACAGGAGAACTCCACTCGCTCTGACAGGGCTCAATCATCTTGTGGTCCAACAGGTAGCCAAGCTCCTTCTGGATGAGAGGAACTTTCACTGGGTTCACACGGTAAGGAGGCAGTTTAATTGGCTTTGCGTCTCCAACATCGACATCATGCATCAACACAGTGGTTCTTCCTGGAGTGGCACGGAACACTTGCGGGTACTCCTGCAGTAATGCCGAAAACTCCTGCCTTTCCTTGGGAGGTAGATGAGAAAGCTTAGTCTGGAGATCATTCATGATATCAGGATTCTTCCCCAAACTATCACTCAGGCTCATACTGCATGGGAGAGCTTCACTTGCAGACTCGGGTGGAACAGCTACAGTGCAGACTGGATTATTTTCGTCCCGCCTGTGATATAACTTTAGCATGTTGATGTGACATAGTTGCTTGTTCTTTCTACGATCTGGTGTGGCGATGACATAGTTGACATCACTGAGTTTCTTCTCCACGAAATAAGGGCCACTAAACTTGGCTTGAAGAGGTTGCCCATGAACTGGTAGCAGAATCAAAACCTGATCTCCTGGCTGAAAGTGGCGTAACCTGGACTTCTTATCATACCAAGTCTTCATCTTCTCCTGAGCAGCTCCTAAATTCTCTCTCGCCAGCTGTAAAGCAGTGGACAGCCGTTCTTTGAACTTCATCACATACTCCAGCAGGTTGACGTCATCTTCCTCCGACAGCCAGCATTCCTTGAGTAACTTAAGGGGTCCTCTTACTTCATGGCCAAACAGTAGTTCAAAAGGTGAGAAGCCCAGTGATTCATTTGGAGATTCTCTTGCAGCAAACACAACGAATGGAAGACCTTTATCCCAGTCTTTCTGATGTTCCAAACAGTATTTCTTGAGCATCGATTTGAGTGTTTGATGATATCTCTCCAACGCTCCTTGGGTCTGGGGATGGTAAGCTGAAGACGTGATCTGGGTGATGCCCAACTCTTTCAGAGACTGCTTGAAAACGTTTGACATGAAATTACTTCCCCGGTCTGACTGTACCTCCTTGGGCAGACCAAACTTTGTGAAGAACCCTAGCATTTCCTTAACCACGTTCTTTGCTGAGATATTTCTAAGTGGAATGGCTTCAGGATAACGAGTAGCCATATCAATCATGGTCAACACATAAGAAAATCCTGAAGAAGTCTTAGGAAGAGGGCCCACAATATCCACCAACACACGGGTGAAAGGCGCCTCAAAAGGAGGAATGGGAACTAGAGGTGCAACCTTTTCGGTCTGATTACACTTCCCCACAACTTGACAGGTGTGACAAGACTTACAATACCAGGAAACATCCCTGAAGATACCTGGCCAGTAGAAGTGTTTCAAAATGCGTGCCACAGTCTTCCTCACTCCAAGGTGTCCTGCCAAACTGGAATCATGAGCCACTCTAATGATATCCTGCCTACAAACACGAGGGATGACAACTTGATGTACAACCTCCCATTCACAGTCGGCTGATGCTGTTGGGGGTCTCCACTTCCTCATAAGTACTCCTGACTTTACATAATAACAAGTAGAAGCACCGGCTGACTCTTCTTCACTGTAAGCAGAGTTAGCTAGACCTTTCAACTCAGGGTCAGCAACCTGCAACTCAACCAACTCTTGACGAGACAAATTATCAACACTACGGGGTACTGCCTCATCTGGTGAGTGGTCCAAATTAGCAAGAAAAGTGTCAGCTAGGATAACATCATCATCATCATTATCCTCTAAATCACCAGTAACTTTAGACTTAGCCCTAGTGACAGCACATGCAGGGAACACATCAGGGACATCACAATCCTGGGACGCAGCCACTGGCTCACTAGACAACTGAGGAGCTGGACACACTTGACTTCCACCAATATCATTTCCAAGTAAGAAAGTTACACCTGACATTGGGAGTGTCTCAACCAACCCAACCATAACGGAACCATTAACAAAACCAGACTCTAAATTCACTCTGCACAGAGGGACAGAGAAGTAATTATTCCCTACACCTTGTAAGATTACAGTTTCATCAGAGGAATTAACATTAGAGCCTAGAACACTGGTCAGCATAAGGGATTGGCAAGCACCTGTATCACGATATATTTGAACTGATTTCCTGTCATTACTGTCCAGAGGACTGACAAAACCATCAGACAGGAAATTAGCACATGAACTCTTGAGAGTGTCACCCACGTTACTGCTCAAAAGAGGAGCTCCATCATGAGAATTTAAGTTACCCCTCAAAGCAGGTTCAGTTAACTCAGTTAAAGAATTCTGGGAACTCTCAAGAGTGGACACTAGACCAATTGACTGAATATTTAAAGACTCCTTTTTGTTCACATCACGCTGTCTCCTGAAACATCTCTCCGTAGTATGACCAAGCTTACTACAATAAGTACATTTACTTTTCTGAAATCTAGAGGTGAAGCTGGTATTTACTTCCTGAGAAACATCATCTTTATTCTCTTTCCTGTTACCTGTACTCTGAGTAGAGGCAACGTACTTACTCTCAGCTTTCCCTTTTTCTCTAGAATATCTCTTGTGAGTGAGAACATACTCATCAGCTAAAACTGCAGCATCAGACAAATTATCTATTCTTTTCTCATCAAGATATAGGCTTACATCTTTACTAATACACCTTTTGAAGTCCTCCAGCAAAATCATCTGCTTAAATTTGTCAAAATCAGAATCCACATTCTTAGAATTTAACCACTGCTCTAACAGATCTTCTTTGATTTTTGCATACTCAACATGGGATTGCTTATCTTGCTTGTAAGTTGTCCTAAATTTTACTCTATAGGCTTCAGGAACAAGCTCATAGGCCTTAAGAATCAAGCTCTTAACTACATCATAATTATCAGACTGATCCTGAGGCAAAGATGCATAAGTTACTTGAGCTTTACCGGTGAGAACAGTTTGAAGGAGTACTGGCCAATACTCCTTAGGCCAATTAAAACCTGTAGCTACCCTCTCAAACAACTGAAAATACTTTGTTAAATCAGATTCATTAAAAGGAGGGACAAGTTTAACATTTTTAGCCACATCAAAATCATCAGAGCTAGATGATCCAGTTCCACCTTGTTTCATGCGATACTCATGGTCTGCCTGAATCCTAGCAATTTCAACTTGTGCCTCAGCCTCCTTAGCTTTTGCCTGAAATTCAGCCTCCTTAGTCTGTGCTTGAAATTCAGCTTC
>NW_027643270.1:0-24990 GCF_032717465.1 Coenobita brevimanus | reverse complement strand
ATGTTGGAGTGGCCCTGGTGAGAGAGGATAGTGTTTGGAAACTCCCTGTACTGTTGTTTGCAGATGATACTGTGTTGTTGAGTGAAGACGAAGGGGAGCTGCAAGGCTTGGTGGATGAGTTTGAGAGAGTGTGTAAGAAACGGAACCTAAAGGTGAATGTAGGGAAGAGTAAAGTGATGGTCTTTGAGAGAGGCGAAGTTAGTGAATGTACAGCGAGGTTGGATGGTGAGGAATTGGAAAATATGAGTACGTTTAAGTATTTGGGTAGTGTGATGAGTAAGGATGGAGGTTTGGAGGGTGAAGTGCTTGAAAGGGTACAGCAGGGAAGAAAGGTTGCTGGTTCCCTGAAAGCAGTGATAAGAAACAGGGAAGTGAGCATGGAAGTGAAAAAGTGACTACATGACAGTATTGTGATACCAACTCTAACGTACGGAAGTGAAGCTTGGACATTGTTGGAAGGACACAAGTCAAGAGTGAGAGCAGTGGAAATGAGTTATTTAAGAGGAGCCTGTGGAGTCACGTGGAGAGACAGGCTGACGAATGAGGATATAAAGGAGCGTTGTGGTGTGGATGTGGATGTGATAGGAAGCGTTATGAGGAACACACTGAGGTGGTTTGGCCATGTGGAGAGGATGGAGGGTGAAAGACTGACGAAGAGAGTGTATGTGAGTGAGGTGGAGGGGGGAAGAGGGAGGGGAAGACCGAGGATGAGATGGAGGGAGGGGGTGGAGAGGTATATGTGTGAGGTGGGTGTGAGTTGGGAGCAGGGCAGTGATATGGCGGGGGACAGGTTGACTTGGAGGCGATTTGTTTGTGGCCACCCCAAACGGGATTGAGGCGTCTGCCAATATATATCGCTATATATATATATATATATATATATATATATATATATATATATATATATATATCTATAGATATATAAATATATATATATATATATTGTTACATAGCCTATGATTTCATCATCCTTTGTGTGATTTTTAACGCACAGTTGCTGCATGTTTGATCACGAGCGTGTTCTGCCTCATTCCCCCCCTTCTACCGTTATAGTAGAGTAAGTCGTTCTCTCTGTTATTCAGAGCGGGATTTTCAGCTTTTTGTCCCCATGGCTTCATTTGCGCGTCCTTCTTACAAGTTGTATCAAGCTTTCCTGGCCCCTTTATAATGAGCTCAGTCTCTGCATCATTGCCACTTCGATCTGCTCCTCATTTTGTTCACATCTCTGTCCTCCCCTGTACAGATATTATTATTGTGAGTGCTCAAGAAATCTCCAAACATCTAGCAGCTGTGTGTAATTTGAGTATCACTGTTGTTGCATTTTTTCTTGTATTGTGTAGCATATGGTTGATTCTTAGGCCTAGTGAGGTCTTTGTGATTAATGTAGAGTTTTATATCAGTCATTTTTGATAATATTTTGTATCTGTAATAATTTATCTGGCTTTCACTGAGTATTATCTGGTATCTCATTTTATCAGGGCTGACTTAGATGAATTTACTCTTGCTAATTTCGTGTTAATAGAGGCTATTGCAGTTAACCATATATTTAACCTGTTTATTTGCCATTACATTATCCTTATGAGTCCTGAATGTTTTGTTGTTAGTTTAAGCATTAAACTTTAACTTGTAATTTTACCTAACTCTTTTGTTTTGAACCTGGAACCTTACGGGACGGTAGTGATTTTTAGTATTCTCACTTAAAGTGTACGTTATCTTTCTCTGTTCCGTAACATAAATTTGGCGACCTCGCCAGGATTCAGGCAGACCATGAGTATCGCATGAAACAAGGTGGAACTGGATCATCTAGCTCTGGTGATTTTGATGTGGCTAAAAATGTTAAACTTGTCCCTCCTTTTAATGAATCTGATTTAACAAAGTATTTTCAGTTGTTTGAGAGGGTAGCTACAGGTTTTAGTTGGCCCAAGGAGTATTGGCCAGTACTCCTTCAAACTGTTCTCACCGGTAAAGCTCAAGTAACTTATGCATCTTTGCCTCTGGATCAGTCTGATAATTATGATGTAGTTAAGAGCTTGATTCTTAAGGCCTATGAGCTTGTTCCTGAAGCCTATAGAGTAAAATTTAGGACAACTTATAAGCAAGATAAGCAATCCCATGTTGAGTATGCAAAAATCAAAGAAGATCTGTTAGAGCAGTGGTTAAATTCTAAGAATGTGGATTCTCATTTTGGTAAATTTAAGCAGATGATTTTGCTGGAAGATTTCATCAGGTGTATTAGTAAAGATGTAAGCCTATATCTTGATGAGAAAAGAATAGATAATTTGTCTGATGCTGCAGTTTTAGCTGATGAGTATGTTCTCACTCACAAGAGATATTCTAGAGAAAAAGGGAAAGCTGAGAGTAAGTACGTTGCCTCTACTCAGAGTACAGGTAACTGGAAAGAGAATAAGGATGATGTTTCTCAGGAAGTAAATACCAGCTTCACCTCTAGATTTCAGAAAAGTAAATGTACTTATTGTAGTAAGCTTGGTCATACTACGGAGAGATGTTTCAGGAGACAGCGTGATGTGAACAAAAAGGAGTCTTTAAATATTCAGTCAATTGGTCTAGTGTCCACTCTTGAGAGTTCCCAGAATTCTTTAACCGAGTTAACTGAACCTGCTTTGAGGGGTAACTTAAATTCTCATGATGGAGCTCCTCTTTTGAGCAGTAACGTGGGTGACACTCTCAAGAGTTCATGTGCTAATTTCCTGTCTGATGGTTTTGTCAGTCCTCTGGACAGTAATGACAGGAAATCAGTTCAAATATATCGTGATACAGGTGCTTGCCAATCCATTATGCTGACCAGTGTTCTAGGCTCTAATGTTAATTCCTCTGATGAAACTGTAATCTTACAAGGTGTAGGGAATAATTACTTCTCTGTCCCTCTATGCAGAGTGAATTTAGAGTCTAGTTTTGTTAATGGTTCCGTTATGGTTGGGTTGGTTGAGACACTCCCAATGTCAGGTGTAACTTTCTTACTTGGAAATGATATTGGTGGAAGTCAAGTGTGTTCAGCTCCTCAGTTGTCTAGTGAGCCAGTGGCTGTGTCCCAGGATTGTGATGTCCCTGATGTGTTCCCTGCATGTGCTGTCACTAGGGCTAAGTCTAAAGTTACTGGTGACTTAGAGGATAATGATGATGATGATGTTATCCTAGCTGACACTTTTCTTGCTAATTTGGACCACTCACCAGATGAGGCAGTACCCCGTAGTGTTGATAATTTGTCTCGTCAAGAGTTGGTTGAGTTGCAGGTTGCTGACCCTGAGTTGAAAGGTCTAGCTAACTCTGCTTACAGTGAAGAAGAGTCAGCCGGTGCTTCTACTTGTTATTATGTAAAGTCAGGAGTACTTATGAGGAAGTGGAGACCCCCAACAGCATCAGCCGACTGTGAATGGGAGGTTGTACATCAAGTTGTCATCCCTCGTGTTTGTAGGCAGGATATCATTAGAGTGGCTCATGATTCCAGTTTGGCAGGACACCTTGGAGTGAGGAAGACTGTGGCACGCATTTTGAAACACTTCTACTGGCCAGGTATCTTCAGGGATGTTTCCTGGTATTGTAAGTCTTGTCACACCTGTCAAGTTGTGGGGAAGTGTAATCAGACTGAAAAGGTTGCACCTCTAGTTCCCATTCCTCCTTTTGAGGCGCCTTTCACCCGTGTGTTGGTGGATATTGTGGGCCCTCTTCCTAAGACTTCTTCAGGAATTTCTTATGTGTTGACCCCGATTGATATGGCTACTCGTTATCCTCAAGCCATTCCACTTAGAAACATCTCAGCAAAGAATGTGGTTAAGGAAATGCTAGGGTTCTTCACAAAGTTTGGTCTGCCCAAGGAGGTACAGTCAGACCGGGGAAGTAATTTCATGTCAAACGTTTTCAAGCAGTCTCTGAAAGAGTTGGGCATCACCCAGATCACGTCTTCAGCTTACCATCCCCAGAACCAAGGAGCGTTGGAGAGATATCATCAAACACTCAAATCGATGCTCAAGAAATACTGTTTGGAACATCAGAAAGACTGGGATAAAGGTCTTCCATTCGTTGTGTTTGCTGCAAGAGAATCTCCAAATGAATCACTGGGCTTCTCACGTTTTGAACTACTGTTTGGCCATGAAGTAAGAGGACCCCTTAAGTTATTCAAGGAATGCTGGCTGTCGGAGGAAGATGACGTCAACCTGCTGGAGTATGTGATGAAGTTGAAAGAACGGCTGTCCACTGCTTTACAGCTGGCGAGAGATAATTTAGGAGCTGCTCAGGAGAAGATGAAGACTTGGTATGACAAGAAGTCCAGGTTACGCCACTTTCAGCCAGGAGATCAGGTTTTGATTCTGCTACCAGTTCATGGGCAACCTCTTCAAGCCAAGTTTAGTGGCCCTTATTTCGTGGAGAAGAAACTCAGTGATGTCAGCTATGTCATCGCCACACCAGATCGTAGAAAGAGCAAGCAACTATGTCACATCAACATGCTAAAGTTATATCACAGGCGGGACGAAAATAATCCAGTCTGCACTGTAGCTGTTCCACCCGAGTCTGCAAGTGAAGTTCTCCCATGCAGCATGAGCCTGAGTGATAGTTTGGGGAAGAATCCTGATATCATGAATGATCTCCAGACTAAGCTTTCTCATCTACCTCCCAAGGAAAGGCAGGAGTTTTCGGCATTACTGCAGGAGTACCCGCAAGTGTTCCGTGCCACTCCAGGAAGAACCACTGTGTTGATGCATGATGTCGATGTTGGAGACACAAAGCCAATTAAATTGCCTCCCTACCGTGTGAACCCAGTGAAAGTTCCTCTCATCCAGAAGGAGCTTGGCTACCTGTTGGACCACAAGATGATTGAGCCCTGTCAGAGCGAGTGGAGTTCTCCTGTCACTCTGGTCCCTAAGCCAGGTGGGTCACAGCGGCTTTGCATTGACTACAAACGTGTTAATCAGATAACTAAAACAGACACTTACCCTCTCCCTCGTGTGGAAGATTGCATAGACAAGATTGGAAAGGCTAGGTACATAAGTAAGTTTGATTTGTTAAAGGGATACTGGCAAGTACCTATGACTGAACGTGCTAGGGAGATCTCATGTTTTGTAACACTAGGAAAGGCTTTTGCATGTTCTGTAATGCCATATACAGATTGTTTTAGAGTAATAAGAAATTTCCTTTGTAAATTTCTTTTTTCTTTGTGGGGAATATTTACATAGCCTATGATTTCATCATCCTTTGTGTGATTTTTAACGCACAGTTGCTGCATGTTTGATCACGAGCGTGTCCTGCCTCAGTCCCCCCCTTCTACCGTTATAGTAGAGTAAGTCGTTCTCTCTGTTATTCAGAGCGGGATTTTCAGCTTTTTGTCTCCATGGCTTCATTTGCGCGTCCTTCTTACAAGTTGTATCAAGCTCTCCTGGCCCCTATATAATGAGCTCAGTCTCTGCATCATTGCCACTTAGATCTGCTCCTCATTTTGTTCACATCTCTGTCCTCCCCTGTACAGATATTATTATTGTGAGTGCTCAAGAAATCTCCAAACATCTAGCAGCTGTGTGTAATTTGAGTATCACTGTTGTTGCATTTTTTCTTGTATTGTGTAGCATATGGTTGATTCTTAGGCCTAGTGAGGTCTTTGTGATTAATGTAGAGTTTTATATCAGTCATTTTTTATAATAGTTTGTATCTGTAATAATTTATCTGGCATTCACTGAGTATTATCTGGTATCTCATTTTATCAGGGCTGACTTAGATAAATTTACTCTTGCTAATTTCGTGTTAATAGAGGCTATTGCAGTTAACTATATATTTAATCTGTTTATTTGCCATTACATTATCCTTATGAGTCCTGAATGTTTTGTTGTTAGTTTAAGCATTAAACTTTAACTTGTAATTTTACCTAACTCTTTTGTTTTGAACCTGGAACCTTACGGGACGGTAGTGATTTTTAGTATTCTCACTTAAAGTGTACGTTATCTTTCTCTGTTCCGTAACAATATATATATATATATATATATATATATATATATATATATATATATATATATATA
Organism: Coenobita brevimanus; assembly: GCF_032717465.1. Taxonomy (NCBI): domain Eukaryota; kingdom Metazoa; phylum Arthropoda; class Malacostraca; order Decapoda; family Coenobitidae; genus Coenobita; species Coenobita brevimanus. The sequence goes on along the minus strand of NW_027643270.1, from coordinate 18,967 downwards.
TGTTTAAGGAAAATGATAATGAAAATGCATAATGGAATAAAATCCATTTTCCTGCGAATATCATGTCATGAAGCTTATCAGATACCCTGACGTATGTGTTGGTAACAATGCTTGGAAGATTAGGGAAGTCTGAGTTTCGTATGACAATTTTGTGGTTTTAGTTACATATGAATTTGGAAAAAAAAAAAAAAAATAACTTTCCTCATTCAGGAAATGTACATCATCACGGAATATATAAGGATGAACTTGCATAAACCACAGATTGATTTTGCTTTCTGGTTGTTGGTCAGGATATCACTTCACAAACTTATGTTCAACTCCTTCTCCTAACTGGGGTTTGCTTTTGCAGCATATAATAAAAATTTTCCCCTCTCTCCTGTTCTTTTTGAAAAAGGAATCTACGTTATTAAAGAGAAATTATGGTCATCATTTTTAATTTTCAAAGAACGGATAAAGAAAGAAGAGTGCAGTATTATGTCTGTTATTCCTTATGCAAAATTTATTCCTTGAGTTACAAGGAGGAGCTGATTTACAGTTTCATAATGTAACTGGCCCAAGGAGTGTTATGGTGGAAGTTTGTTTAAGAAATAGATGTGGTAGTGGTGGAGGCGTGCAATAACGATCGTAACATGTTTCGACAAGGGTGGAGGCATTACGTAGTGGTCGTGAAGTGTGGTGGTGACGGAGGTGTGCTGTTGTGGTCGTGACGTGTTGTCGTCGCGGAGGTGTGCGGTGGTGGTCGTGACGTGTTTCTGTGATGGTGGTGGTGTCATGATGTCGGCTTCTGCGTGGGTAATATGGCTCGGCCTGGAGGTCACCTGCCTCCTGGTCCGTGCCCGCCTACATCACATCACAGGTACGTAGATTCTGGTAAAGACAAAGTGCTAGGGAAAAGAAAAAGGACTTGTTTCGTTTTCATCTTGGCTACTACACAGCTACTCATAGTTAGAGTTTTCGAATTTACTGAGCTATAATATGAAACGAACATAAACTGTGCAACCTAACCTCGGAAATTAGGAATCACTGGTTGACTGATCATATTCTTTCCGTGCTTCTCGGTTTGTTGCTTGTGGTATAATATTTTGGCTACACGGACTTTTAAGTAGCAGAGAGAAAACATTGGTAGATGAAGGGTTGATTTTCGTGCATATTGCCAGACAAATACTCCAGCACTTGTACTAAAAACAGTATTGTACAAGTGTGCTTTTATTCACCCACGCGTTTTTCAGACACGACCAAAGCATCACTGGAGATCCGCATTGCACTGGATGACATGTTGGCCATGGAGCGGTGTTCTCACTTTTCTGCCCTACTGTTGACAGATGGCTGCCAATGGGCAATGTCCATGACGGAAGTAAGTATGTGCAACAGTAATAGAAAAACTGCTTAGAACTGCAATAGAAGAGCCTGAAAAGGTCAACCTAAACATTAGGTCAGTTGTTATCTCACTGTACGATACAAGTACACTAATTCACATTTTCGGCTTTAATTATTTCTGCTACTGAATGAACTAGGTAAGCCAAAGTCTGCCCAAAGTTAGAAAAATTGGAATATTTGTACCTAATATGTTAAATTTATCGTTCTCTTTTTCGTTATTGTTGCAGCAATTGTGAAGAATAGGAAAGATTTACCATTATGTGTTCCCTTTCAGGACCTAGCACGCTTAGATGCTCCTTGGGGAGTCGGAGTGTTTGAGGTGAAGACTAGTAAACAAAACACCAGCATGACATACGAACAGCTGTCACAGAGTTTAGCCACAGCTCGCCGGGTATGTGTCCACGGCATGTAGACGAATTAGGGTGAAGAAACTGGACTCTGGAGGCAATAATTCAGAATCTTTGGAAATATTCACGAATAAAAACACACAATTGATTAATATCATTCCCGTAGACGCTTTTCTGTTCCGTTTTGCCTGGTGTAGCTGGCATGAAACACAGAAAGACGCCATCAGGCTCAAGGAACCAGACATAAAACAGTTTTGTTCGTTAAGTATTCCTACGAGTTAGCACTGTGTAGTCGGAAGTATACTTGACCCACAACCGAGAGATCCCTATTTCATTTCCTGGACCACCGACGAGAACTTATGGCGAGGACACAACAGTGACTTAAGCAAAAGTCACGATTGTGTAGAATATTCGATAGGTGTAAATCGTAGTCAGTTGGAGTATAGGGTCCTTTCGTTGTCAGATGATTATGTTGGCACCATTAGTTTCGTAATAATATTCTTGTTGGCATTAGGTTCCTGATAATTACGTTGGCACGATTAGTTTTGTGATATTATTCTTGTTTGTACGGTTAGATTCGTAATATTTTTTATGATAGCACCATTAGCTTTGTTATATAAATTATATTGGCACAATTAGTTTCGTGATATTATATATACTGTCACCATTAGCTTCGTGATGTGTTGTGGTGCGTGACGGTGGTGGTAGTGAGCGATGACCTAGCCTTCCTCGCCGCCTTTGCTGATTCCTCCTTCAAGAGCCACCTCCTGCTGGTCCAAAAAACAAAGCTGCTCGTATTCACTCGCATCCCTCTCCTCCAGCTCCAGAACCTTCCTCACCTTCACAGGACTCTCTCACGAACCACTTCTCTTGTTGCTGTTGTGAACGATACATTGCCAGTTTTTAGGTAACGAGAATTATCCACATACAGTTGCGAACATAAATACTGATCCATTGTAAGTATCGAGGCTATAAACAATGAATTTTGAAACCCAGTGAAATGGTCGGAGTCTTTAATTTTTTCACATTATTATTTAATATCTTCATAAATAACTGACCATGCGATCCTATTTGTTGCAACCGTACAAGAACGCAAAGTAAACAGTCGATATTTCTGAGTGTTAATTAATGGACAGATTGCTTTTTCATCAACAGGACCAAAGTGGTCTCATGGCTGCCGTTCACTGACCCAGAATCTCGGCCATTACAATTGGCTTCATGGACTATCGATCAACGTCTAACTTTCACCCATCCACCAGATCTTTTCCCTCAGAAGTTCTTACGGTAAATTTTGTGTGTCTACAATGATCCTGTAAGATATTGCTAAAAAAAAAAAAAAGAGAGAAACTGAGCTGCATACACGAGAGATCTTGCATGGTAACATATTATTACTGCATTCCCGCAAATTACCGACTAGTATACTACGTAAGAGATGGTGCAAGATCTGATTCCTACAGGGAAAGAGACGAGAAAGATATAAAGAAATATTTGGAATGGATGAAAATACCAAAATGGGACGAAGATAACCATAATTCTTGTATCTGGACCTAAATGACACTGAGCCAACGTGAGCGACCTAAATGATCTGGTTGGACTATAGTGTGTTTGAATATACTGTAAAATAACTTTTTTTATTTTACCGTAATTATGATAATTTTTTTGTCTTATTGAAGCTTATTTCAGATAAGATAGTGGCAGAAAAAGACAAAACTACAGATTTATATCCTTCCCATAACACCTCTTCATGACTAGCATCATATTCGAGTGTTCATACGTTGTTTTAACTTAGCATTCAACATGGGCAGATGAGAGTTTTAGGACAAGTTAGAGTAAAAAAGTACAGACAGTAAGTTTTCTACTTGTATCTTAACAGCTTTCTTGAATTTTAATTGATTTATCTGAGCCTGAATCTGAACGATCTGCATGGCCTTAGGTTATGCCGACATTACGCAACAACATGGGCGATCACCGCGCTTGTTTTCTTTAACTGAAGAAAGCAAAACTGATATTGGAAAACAAAAGCTTATAATGTCCAGGTTCCGTTTTGTGCGTAATACATGAACATATATTCATACTGTCAGAGTGAAAAATGAATTGCCTGAGAGTATATATTAATCCAAGTGTCATTACTAGTCAGCACTATACCGTACACGATTTTGCCGCAGGTTCCCTCACCGGCCACACGTGTTAGTGACATCGGAGGAGTTAGCGGCACAGCTGGCATTTACAGTAGATGACCCTACGGCACCAGAGGGCAAACGACTCACCTTTGGGGGGGCAGCGGGGAACATAATGGAGATGCTGTCCACGATCATGAACTTCACGTGAGCTATTAATGCACATTTGCTTTAAAACACTGTATGTTTGACTGGAAATATTTGGGTTTGATAAAAAAAGCGTTGGTTGATTGCACAACTTGCCCTAAGCTAACAAAAATAAAATATGAATGTGAACGTACCCTCTCGACCTATTTCTTGCCATGGAAAACGTTACAATATCATCAAATGTGCTTAGATCACGTCCCTCTGACAGATACACGTACGTGAGATCCCCTGACAGGACTTGGGGCTTACTGCAAAGCGATGGGACTTGGACAGGCATGATGGGACTCATTACACGTGAGGTGAATTCTATAGTTCGTTTACCTCAACTTGGCTGGGATTTTCGTCTTTTTGTAGATTATTCTACGAAGCTCAATGGCAGAAAAAGAAAATTTTACCCCTTCCCTCCTTGTCATAAGACTGCTGTATCACGAACTTCCTTTTCTAATGCTAATCTGTTATGGCAGCAAATTTCTTATTATGGAATGGTAATTTTAGGCGTTAGAACAAGAGTATATATACTGTAGCATCTTTGCACAGAATACTCTTTGTTTTGGGGCACGTAGTAGCATCTCTTTCTCAGCTATACTGTATATTGTGCGCATTTCTTTTTAACATTTTTTTTTTTTTATTCTGCTAAGCCTTTTTATTTAGTTGTTGTCATTAACACCAGTTTCTGTTGGTCTTCTGTATCAGTGATTTCGTTATTTTTTTTTACAAGCAGCCGTATCTTAGGTAGAGTCAATGGTTTAATTATCCTCCTACAGCTTTTAGCATTGTACAGTAGTTGCATTTTCCCTTTCATAAAATTCAATCCTCATGTTTCGCACATATATTATCTGAACATACATTACTTTATTATTTATTTTTTCAAATATTTAGCTCGGGAACTACTTCTTTTGAAATAGCAAATCTTAATCAATGCAGTAAAAATATTCAGTAAAAAAAAAAAAAAGATTTGAGAACCTTATCACGAATTACTCATCATAGTATATTGTTGTAAAGATTAATCTTTTATGAAATATATCGCAACATACATTGTTCTACTGTTTTTCCTTATATTAAACAAAAACATTTCAGGAAGTGGAGTTTAGTCCGACGCCATTTTACACGGATATAACTAGAAGCCAATGGATAGACTACTCTCAGTTTGTGTTTATAGGACATTTTCAAATTCTCGCTGCCCGTGGTCGACCTGAGGTGGACCCCTGGGGCTTCCTGTTGCCTCTTAGACCAAAGGTTTGGGTGGCTGTGCTGACAGCACTGTTGGCAGTATGTGCTATGATGCTGCGTCTGTCTTTCTGCCTTCCCACTCATATGCAAGAACCACGCATGAAAGATACCAACACCTTCAACTGTGTGCGAGTTCTTTTGCAAGAAGGTAACTAGTGTTTGCCATGTTGTGGATTATTATGAGTAATTTTAGACTAAATTTGGAGGGACTCTGAGAGATTAAATTATGTGGGAACGGCTGAGTTAACGTAGGCAGCATCCAGGCTTAGTAACTTCCGAACTAGTCAATTTTTTTCTGTGAGAATTCTAAAAGAACCAGTTATTTCGCCCACGTAGTTTCACTATACTCAACCATTGTCTTGTGTTAGATGATGCTTAAATTCATCTCACTAATATCAGGTCACTTTAACCATTACATTTATTCTATCATAGCTACGAGAAACACACCATCAAATAATCTCGTGATCCATATCTTTTGCTTGACTGAAGTTTGTCTTTCAGATATAAAGATAACTAAGAGTCGATGGTGGTGGGAGCGTGTGATGCTGGGGGTGTGGATGCTGATGATGATGGTGCTGACACAGAGCTACGTCGGCAACCTCATGTCCCTCCTGGCAGTCAGATACATAGACCAACCTTATCAGAGACTTGAGGACGTCCTTGACAATTCTGATGTGGGGATAATTATTATTGCTCCAGACACTTTTATTATTAAGTATATTGAAGTGAGTGTTTGTTTCTTCAGCGTAATAAAGAATTAAGAGTATCTAATTGGTTGTCCATAATGCGATACCTTAACTGATATGCTGTTAGTTAATTGCGGCGTCAAAAAATCATAAGCATACCAATTTTGCCTGAATGATGGTTAAACTATTGATGAAGTTTTCATATCTACGATAAATAACCAAGATTTTCTTCCAGACATTTACAAGTCCTTTTTTTTTTTTGGGGGGGTCGAATTACTAAAAACTGGTGTTTCCAAATCCCACAAACCTATACCGTAAAGTTGACAATTTTCGATAGCCTTATTCTTTTCAGACTACCACGTCAGGTCCACTTCATGAACTGGGGAAACTGATGGGTACTAAACGGCTCGTCTACAACTTGTACACCGAATTAGCCAAGAATATGGAGACGGTCGTGCGGGCTGGCACTCATGTCATCTTTGACATGGATATCAACTATTTCAACTTGCTGCCCAAAAGCTTTTCTCTCACAGGTTGTAATATAATTGCTGAAGTTACTGAATTTATGTATGTTTAATATATTTTTAGTTATCTATATATTATAGTGTATCAATGTATCATAGTTGTAACAAGCCAACAACATATTAATTGCTGTCATTCTAAAATAGCATGAACACACACACACACACACACACACACACACACACACACACACACACACACACACACACACACCCAAAAACACACACACACACACACACACACACACACACACACACACACACACACACATGCATACACACACACACACACACACACACACACACACACACACACACACACACACACACACACACACACACATACACACACACACACACACACACACACACACACACACACACACACACACACACACACACACACACACACACACACACACACACACACACACACACACACACACACACACACACATAAGCTGGTGCTGAACTGGTCATGTTTCGTTTGTCATAAAATATTAACCGGCTTTTACTATGACTTTACTAAGTAAATTGGATCATAAAGGAAAATACTCACTACGGATTGAATGTTTCACGAGGGGAAGTTTTGAAAACTCCATCTCCCTTTCCAGTCGTCTGTCATCAGTCAAAATAAATTAAATCTTATCATGGCTACTGCACCTGACAAACTGGTTAATTAATGGAATATGTAGAGGGAGAAAATAAAACAGTTTGCCTCTAATTGGTGCTTTTATTTTAATAAACTATATGAGCGGTGTTGGAGCAGTCAGGATGTTACCACTGCTCTTGTTACAATTTCCACTTGTAACTGATAATGTCAGACAGCAGAAAAAGTCACTGACACTGACTGAAATATGAGAAATGAGGATTTCAGGGACATAAGATTGTTGACACTAGGCAAGGAGGTAATAAAATAAAAACGATTGTTAGGCAAATGTAAAACACTGCCTGGCATTTCTAAATAAGAATCATCTTGTAAATCCGAAAGCGGAACACTTCAGTATTTTTCTAATTATATATCTCCGCTTACGTATATATAAATAATATATAGTATTTCTTTTTGCAGGTCGTTGTGATTTTTACCTTTCACGGAGCGTTTACGCAACCACCCCTGTGGCCATGGTGACTCAGAAGAACAGCCTCTTCTTACCGAGGATTAATAAGTTGCAAGTGCCTCAGTTTGGTAAAATATGCAATAATGTACGACACATAACATTTAGTTGCAGTAAAATTCATCTTAAAAATACATATAAAAACGTAAGAAATATTTGTATACTGCTCCCTTTCACAGGAGGGCTTTAGGTATATAATAAGTTTACATATATACATACATACATACTGAGAGCTCAGTAATTCAACTTACATTTTTCTTTGCTAGTTATTCTTCACATACAGACATTCATCTGTCTCTTCTTGTGGTTAGATCCTACACGTTGGTGGAATCAGGGCTGTACGATAAATGGGTGAAGTACACAGAAGCCAACACCACCATGTGCAAGAACCCAACCAGGATCATCACGGTCACCACCATTCTCTCACTCACCAGTCTCTGGGTAAGCCATGATAGTAAGTTCCTTCATTACCGAAACTAGGATAATTTTACCTCACTGTAACTTCCCCCCCCCTCAATCTGATATTGCATTTTTTCATTACAGCCAGGCGATCTTATTCTGTTTACGAGTTTTCTTTTTTTTTTTTTCTGGGAGGCTGGTCATAGCTTTCATTAACGCTTTTCTTATGAAAGCGAGTAAAGTTATAAAATAAATAAGAATATACTTTATTGGGATAAGGTGGTGAAAAGCTTGGGTGTATGTAATTGAGTAATGAGGATTTTTTCATATGTCGTAGGTAAATATGTACTGTGTCACATTTAATTATGCAGGCAGGTGTTTCGGAAAAAAATAAAAGACCACAGTAAAACCTGCCTCTTATATTTATGAATCTAGCTACGTAAGGGTGACACTGCCCCCCCCCCCTCTCCATCTTCCCACGGTATATTTTTGGATCACAGTGAACTTGACTTCATATCAGGGTAAATTGACTTAGCCTATTCTGAAGTGTTAGGGCAGTTGTCGGTGGGTGTTGGAGAAACACACGAGTTATGGACAAAGTTTATGAATCTCCACATCGTCCTACGGAAACTAGTCTATACTGACATAATCTGAGTGTAAGGCCAGATTAAATGTCAAGGCAATACAAAAGTATGGGATGGTAGAAAATAATTCAAATCTACCGTGGCCTCAAGATGAGTTCATAATAAATGATTATTATAATAGATCTTTCATACACATATATGTGTGACGTCGTATGAGCTGAGTACGCATGTCAAAGGGGTAATTTTATATTTTAGTCAATTAATGAAGGGATTGCTGCCCATCATCCTGCGATATCCATTTTCAGGGCATGTTTGCGGTGTTTGGGTATGGGTTAACAGTGGCTGTGGTGGTGCTGGTGATGGAGCTGGAGTGTTGTGGAGCCAGGTGGGGCCAAAAGGATCAGGTGGCCACCTAAGAAACACATCGTTATCACCATCACTAACAACACACATCACTGCTGCTGACAACGCTCTTCACATAAATTATTTACTTCCTTTTAAGTTTGATAAGGAAAGCAGTGCATACTAATCAATTAAATGAATTCATGAATGATTTAGAATTATATATAAAAGTATACAAATGGCAAGGTATAAGAGTTGCTTCCGTTGTCACTCACGGCAGTGTTTTCTCATGAGTATGACTTTTACTGTTTGTATAAGAATATATATTAATAAATTTTAGTTTTTTTTTTCTTTTTAATGATCCACTTCCTATGGAGTAAGTTAGTGACCAAAGTATACACGTGCAGCAACATTATATTCTGCGTGACAATGTCTTCTACCACCAAGGGTAGGGCTATGTAGTCGCACTTGTCTGTCTGTGTTTGTTTCTCCAGGGAACTATATAACACTAAAGGGAGGATCATCATGAAATAAATGGACATGTCCCTAGTAACGCAGATGATCTACTTGTTTTAGTTGGTCTGTCTAGTTGATCTCTTGGAGTAGGTAAACTGTCGTTGGTTTGTGGGAGGGGAGAGGGATGTGTTCACTAACCGATGTGGTGAGAGGGGATAGGGGGTGTTTACTTGGAGGGGCAGTGAGAGGGGAGGGGAAGGTAACCACTGGCTTGTGTAGTGAGAGGGAAGGGGAAAGTGTTCACTGTTAATATAAGGGCCCCACGAGTGAGATCAGCACTCAGAGCCCAGCTGTTAATCCTGGCTGTTAGAGATCATATTACAGCCTCACCTTCCCAATCAATTTGATCGTGAGTCATGTGGCACTGTGTTGCTGTTAGTCATATGGAACCGTGTTAATGTTAGTTAAATAGCACCGTGTTGCTGTTGGCGATCTAGTACTGTATCGTGTTTCTGTAAGTGATATTGTACCGTGTTGCCGTTAGTGACATTGTACCTTGCTGTTATTAGGCATATGATATTGTGTTGTTATGAGTCATGATGTAACGCGTTCCTGTTAGTCATGTTGTACTCCCATTGACCGAGCAATGTATCTTTATCGAGGAGACGTTTATTAATCCTTTACCACCTCATACTGACAGCTATACTTCAAGATAGTTTCCACCTTCTTAATATTCTCAAGTTTCAGACACCGAACATGAAAATACAGCGATTGTCACAACCAACTTCTCTGACAGATCGAACCATCTCCGTGTGAATGTAATTAGTAACTTTTATTAACTTAACTTTCGACGTTTTTGGTGCTTATAGATCACTAAATTTCAGACAGCATAAAAACACACCGAATGTCTCTCGGTCATCAGGAAACTAACAAAAAAAAATAAAAAAATAAAAAAGTACCGGCCAGTGTCAACAGTATCTTTTCTTTTACGACTAGTTTATGGCATTTTTCTGTTGCTTTCAGACTTGTTTTAATTGTTTTAAATCAGATTTTTATCACACGCTTCATTTGGGGGAAGGACATTTTTTTTTTTTTAGACTTACTTCTCTTGTGTAAAATTTGTTTGGTGTTGAATAACCTGTTTCTTTTGTAAGGGCTTTTTTGTTTTTTATTAGTTTTTATTGTTCCTTAGATATTCTTTCCTTTGCTTAGGCAGTTGGTGGGGACTTCATTTCTCTAAGGAGTAAGTGATGTTTGTGGTACCCATGGATCATTCTCCTCCATAACCCGTAACACAGAGCCTGAGAGTGTGATAAATTAGCCTGGTCATGCCAGGCTAATTTATCTCTAAGTACCAAGCTGTCTCTTGATTTGATATTTGTTTTTTTTGCTTAGAGGTTTATTTCTGTTGCTCCGAGGTTTGTCTCTGTTGCTTTAATTTTTTTCTGTTGCTTGGAAGCTTGTTTCTGTTACTCAGAGGTTTGTTTCCGGTGCTTTGAGTTGTGTTTCTGTTTCTTTAACTTTTGTATCTGTTACTTAGTACTTTGATTCTGTTGCTCTGAGGTTTGTTTCTGTTGCTCAGTTTTTTTTCAGTTGCTTAGAGGATTGTTTGTGTTGCTTAAACATTTGTATAATGTCATGTTACTGTTATTTCTTGACCCTTTTCGCGGCACTCTTGTTGTTTATAACCTATTGCTGTTTTATGCTCATTCTTCATTAACCTGTTACAGTTGCCCACATCTTTAATGAAGTGGAGAGATTGCCAGGTAGTTTCGTGGGTCTTTTTCGGGATATGATGCAGAGAAGCAGTGAAGTTTAAGGCAGAATCCATCCCTAGGCAGGCTTCAAGTTACGAGATATATGGCACTGCTTTATTTATTTAATTTTTTTTAACAGATGGACCTCATAACGGTAGATACACAATGGATTCAAGAGACTACTGAGCAAAGTATATAAATAAAGGATATTTCTCGCCCCTTGCCGTCCAGTACTCAAAATTTACTACCAGTACCCAATATCCAAAGATAGTTCAGGACTTACATATTTTCCCATACATTCAGAAGGCATTTAACTCAGATGTTTTTCGAAATGAAATTTATTTTTTAAATAGCCTTCATGAACCAGTTTATTAATATACTGAATAAAAATAATCCAGTATTAACAGGAGTGCAGTGAAAGTAAGTCCCTATGGCGAAGAGCTTTAACAAAAGTAACTACAAATCGTACGTACTACACTTGATGCAAAGTAACCAGGAGGACACAGTTCTATTTTATATTTGATTGTTGAATATCTCTCTTAGACAGAACATGGAAACATAGTGGCCCTCACGCCCAAGCTCCCTGACAGAGCTCATCAACTTCATCTGCTTGTGGGTGGGGGCCTGTCAGCTCGTGCCATAGCTTGGGTAACGGGATCCAGCGTCACCACTGTCTGTAGGTGGCTCAGGCGGTGGAAGCAGGAGGGGCACATTGAGGCATCGCACAGGCAGATCTATTAAAGGAAAATATTGCAATGCAATATGCAGCCGTAGTAGTGAGTTCCATCCCATAGCATTGCACCATGATAAGTTATATTTATTAGACCTGAATCTGAGAGCAATGCAAGCAGATTTCCATTATCACTGTGGATATACTAAATACCCTGATCTGTACAAATATTACTGAGTTTCACGTAAACATAAAGTTGAAGTACTCATAATCAACTACATTCAAAGTAACTTTACAAACTCCTTCAGTTTTGAAACATTCCCTGCCAAGCCAATGAGATGCTAACCAGACAGGCTTTTTATATATTATGACAGACGAGTGAATTTGTCCTATGTATCAAGATTATGAATTGCCTACTCATCACGTGACATAGTTTCGTTGTCGTTCGTAGAGAAAAACTAGCAAGTGCCAAGTAAAAGATAGTGTTGTCTTTCATGTAGATTCGTCTGCGTCTCTCAAATAAATGGGAAAAGGCAAAAAAGTGTGATATCTGTGCTAAATATTGTTTTTGTTACCCAGAGCTGGGCAGAGCAAACAGCTGAATGAAGTGGGATCTCATTTGTGTTCTCAGCTGAATGAGCTCTCAGTTAAGTGAGCATTTACATCCAAAAGCCACCATTACGTTGAGATTTTCAAGACACCACGTATTCAGTAAGTACGTGGTATAATACTTTCAACAGACATTTAAGTCTATCTGATATATTACCATTATGCCGGAAATCGAACCCGGGACTCTCAGGTGAGAGCCAGGCAGCATACCACTACACCACGACCAGGTAAAAGTTGACTCACGTTATCACAAACTTGTAATCAACGTCCCTTCGTCCCCCACTGTGGGCATGAAGAGGATGAGTTAACCCCCTGGCACTCGGGCAAGTAGATGCTTTTAATATATCCCAGGCACTTACGGCAAGTCAGAATGAAGAGAGAAACCTGTACTGTACTCAGGAAAAATCATCTGATATAATACCAATATACCGGGAATCGAACCCGGGACTCTCATGTGACAGCCAGGCAGCAGACCACTACACCACGACAAGGTAAAAATTAACTCACGTTATCAAATGATTTTTCTTGAGTACACTACAGGTTTCTCTCTTCATTCTGACTTGCCGTAAGTGCTTGGGATAGATTAAAAGCATCTACTTGCCCGAGTGCCAGGGGGTTAACTCATCCTCTTCATGCCCACAGTGGGGGACGGAGGGACGTTGATTACAAGTTTGTGATAACGTAAATCAATTTTTACCTGGTCGTGGTGTAGTGGTATGCTGCTTGGCTCTCACCTGTGAGTCCCGGGTTCGATTCCCGGCATATTAGTAATATATCATGATTTTTCCTGAGTACAGTACAGGTTTCTCTCTTCAGACATTTAAGTCTTATTTCATACTGAAAAGACATTGTCCATCTCTTTCAGAACGATAATGTGTGTTCTAGGTTAGGAAAGTTATGAACAATAAATATTTCATGTGTGATACCAAACGTCCTTGTATTAGGGTTTTTCCTCCCCGGAAAATTGGTATTACAGGCTTCAGACTTGCTTGTGCTTCTTCGTAAGGTGATAAATTAAAAATTTTTGTACTTGACTAGAGTGTTAAACCAGGCTCTCTCGCCGGCTTCTTATTTAAAAGGTTTCCCAGAGGAAAAATATTTGATGGAAACGAAATTAACGGAATAAAAACGTTTTTCTAAACAGTGTAAATATTTTTGCTACATAATGGTACAGGAGTAATATGCAGGAATAAATCTATTAATGTGCAATGAAAATTATATTGAAAATTCAATAGTCAATAAAATCCAGATTTCTTAGAATATCATGTCATGAAGCTTATTAGACACCCTGACGTATGTGTTAGTAACAGTGCTAGGAAGATTAGGGAAGTCTGAGTTTCGTATGATAATTTTGTGGTTTTGGATACACATGTATTTGGAAAAAAAAAAACACCAAGTAACTTTCCTCATCCAGAAAATGTACATCAACATGGAAAATATAAGTTTGAACTTGCATAATCTACAGGTTCATTTTGCTTTGTAGTTTGTTGGTCAGGATTTGACTTCACAAACTTATGATCAACACTTCTCTCTAACTTGGATTTACTTTCGGAGCATATATTAAAATTTTTCCCCTCTCCATTGTTCATTCTGAAAAAAAAAAAAAAAAAAAAAATCTTTATTCGTAAGAGAAAAATTATGGTCATCTTTTTTTCAAAGAGCGGATAAAGAACAAAGAGTGCCGGCTTATGTTTGTTATTCCAAATGCAAAATATATACATTGAGTTGCGAGGAGGAGCAGATTTACAGCTTATTAATGAAGCTGGCCCAAGATGTGTTATGGTGGGTGTTTGTTTAAGAAATAGATATGGTGGTGGTGGAGGCATGCCATAATGATCGTACCATACTTCGACAGTGGTGGAGGTATTACGTACTGCTCGTGAAGCGTGGTGGTGGTGGAGTTGTGCTGTGGTGGTCGTGACTTGCGGGTCGCGGAGGTGTGCGGTGGTGATCCTGATGTGTGGTGGTATCGGAGGTGTGTGGTTGTGGTCGTGATGTGTTTCCGTGGTGGTGGTGGTGGTGGCATGAAGTCGGCTGTTGCCGGGATACTGTGGCTCGGTATGTGGGTCACCTGCCTCCTGGTCCATGCCCGCGTACATCACATTACAGGCACGTACACTCCAGTGAAGGGAATGTCCTAGGGGGCAAGAAAAAAAAGGCTTGTTTCATTTTGATCTAGGCTATTATATGTGCGTCACCAAGTGTCACTAAGTTACTTTGTTGTATTTATTTCACTTGCTTGGTTTTTACGATAACAGAAAAGAGATACACACAAATTCCGACTAATGATGTGTTATCGGATGTTTCAAACGATTGCAGCCCTAGGGAGCTATAATCTTTGAAGGTTTGCTTATCCATAACTACACAACTACTCGTAGTTAGAGATTTTAACTGAGCTATATTATAAAACAAACATTAATTGTGCAACCTAACCTCGTCAATAAGCCTACCAATCAATGATTGGCTGAAGATGATTGTCTCCTTGCTTTTCGCTGTGTTACTCTTGGTATAATATTTTGCCTGCAGGTAGTTTTAAGTATCAGAGAGAAGACTTTGTTAGATGAAGGATTGATTTTGGTGCACATTGCCAGAAAATACTCTAGCTCTTGTACTAAAAACAGTACAGTACAAATGTGCTTTTATCCACCCACGTATTTGTCAGACACGACCAATGCATCAATGGGGAGCCACCATGCACTAGATTACATGTTGGCCATAGTGCGGTGTTCTCACTTTTCTGTCCTTCTGCTGACAGATGGCTCCCCATGAGTGATGTCCATGACGCAAATAAGTATGTACAAAAATAATGTAAAAACTGCCTAAAGCCGCAACAGAAGAGCATGATAGGGTTAAGCTAGACATTAGGTCAGTTCTTACTTTGCTGTATGATACACGTTATTTACATTTTCGACTTTAATCCCCTGTGATACTGAATGGACTAGATAAGCCAAAGTCTGCCTAAAGTTAATCAAAATTGAAATACTTGCAGCTAATATGTTTAATTTGTTGTTCCAGTTATCATTATTGTTGCTTCAACTGTGAAGAATAGGAAAGATTTATCATTATGTGTTCTTTTTCAGGATCTAGGACACTTACATGCTCCTTAGGGAATCGGAATGTTTGAGGTGACGTCTAGTGAACAAAACACGAGCATGACATACGAACAGCTCTCACAGAGTATAGCCACTGCTCGACTGGGTTATGTGGCCACGGCATGTAGATAAATTATGATGAAAAAACTGCACTGTGGACGCAATAATTCACAGTTCTTTAAATATATTCAAGCATAAAAACACACGACAAATTAATATTATTCTCGTAGACTTCTTTCTGTTCCCTTTTGGCTGCTGTAGCCGGCATGAATCATAGAAAGACGTCCTCAGGCTGAAGGAACCAGACATAAAACAGTTTACTTCATTAAATTTTCCCATGAGTTAGCATTGTGTAATCGGAAGTTTACTTGGCCCACAACCGAGAGATCCTAGTTTCAGTTCCTTTACCACCGACGAGAACTAAGGGCGAAGAACACACCTGCAAAAGCCAGGATTGTAGAGAACATTCGATGGGTGTAAATAGTCTTCATGGGTAGTTATAGGGTTCGTTCGATGTGAGACTATCATCCATGTTGGCACCATTAGTTTCGTGATAATACTCCTGATACTTATCTTGACACGATTAGTTTTGTGATATTTTTCGTGTTGGCAACGTTTGGGTCGTGATATTTTTTATGTCGGGACCATTAGCTTTGTGATACAATTTATGTTGGTACTAATAGTTTCGTAAAATTATTCATGTTGGCCCGTTAGCTTCATGATGCGTTGTGGTGCATGACGATGGTGGTGGTGAGAGATGACCCAGCCTTCCTCGCCGCTTTCGCTGAGTCCTCCTTCAAGAGCCACCTCCTGCTTGTCAAGAGAACAAAGATGCTCGTATTCACCCATATGCCTCCCCTTCAACTCCACACCCTTCCCCACATTCACAGGACTCTCTCACGGACCACTTCTCTTGTTGCTTTTGTGGACAATACTTTGCTAGTCTTCAGGTAATGAGTATTATCCGTATACAGTTGCCAACATAAATACTGCTCCATTTTAAGTATGGATACTATATATATTGTATTTTGAAACACAGTGAAATGGTCGAAGTCGTTGAATCTCTTCACATAATTTAGCATCTTCATAAATAACTGACTTTGTGATCCTACTGGTTGTAACCGTACAAGAAAACACAATAAATAGTCGATGAATCTGAGTTTTAATAAATGGACGGATTGCTTTTTCATCAGCAGAACCAAAGTGTTCTCATGGCAGACGTTCATCGACCCAGAATCCCGGCCATTACAAGTGGCTTCATGGACTATCGATCAACGTCTAACTTTCACCCATCCACCAGATCTTTTCCCTTAGAATTTCTTACGGTAAACTTTGTATGTCGGCAACGCTTCTTTAAGATACTGCTGTAACATAGAGACACTGAGCTGCATACATGAGAGATCTTGCATGATAGTTTGTATTATTATTAGTAGTAGTAGTAGTAGAATGGATGTGGAAGATGTGCAGATTGGCCTGGGAGGAAGGTAGAGTCCCGGAGGATTGGAAGTCTGGTATAATTATTCCCTTGTACAAAGGAAAAGGGGAAAAAGAAGTGTGTGGTAATCATAGGGGCATTTGTCTTCTTAGTATAATAGGAAAAGTGTATGGTAGGATACTTATTGACAAAGTTAGAGAAAGAACAGAGAAATTAGTTGGAGAGGAACAGGAGGCTTTAGGAAGGGAAGAGGTTGTGTAGATCAGATATTCATTCTTAGATCTTTAGTGGAAAAGTTTCTAGAGAAGGGAAAGAAGTTGTATGCGGCTTTCATGGATTTGGAGAAAGCGTATGACAGGGTGGACAGACAAGGATTGTGGAAAGTGTTAAGAATATATGGAGTAGATGGGAAGTTGTTGAATGCTGTGAAGAGTATGTACGATGGTGCGAAGGCTGCAGTGCGTGTGGATGGTGAACTAAGTGAATTTTTCTCTTTGAAAGTTGGGTTGAAACAGGGATGTGTCATGTCTCCATGGTTGTTCAATCTGTACATGGATGGGGTAATAAAAGAGGTACAAGGTAGAGTAGTGGATGTTGGAGTGGCCCTGGTGAGAGAGGATAGTGTCTGGAAACTCCCTGTACTGTTGTTTGCAGATGATACTGTGTTGTTGAGTGAAGACGAAGGGGAGCTGCAAGGCTTGGTGGATGAGTCTGGGAGAGTGTGTAAGAAACGGAATCTAAAGGTGAATGTAGGGAAGAGTAAAGTGATGGTCTTTGAGAGAAGTGAAGTCAGTGAATGTACAGGGAGGTTGGATGGTGAGGAATTGGAAAATGTGAGTACGTTTAAGTACTTGGGTAGTGTGATGAGTAAGGATGGAGGTTTGGAGGGTGAAGTGCTTGAAAGGGTTCAGCAGGGAAGAAAGGTTGCTGGTTCTTTGAAAGCAGTGATAAGAAACAGGGAAGTGAGCATGGAAGTGAGAAAGTTTTTACATGACAGTATTGTGATACCAACTCTAACGTATTGAAGTGAAGCTTGGACGTTGTTGGAAGGACACAAGTCAAGAGTGAGAGCAGTGGAAATGAGTTATTTAAGAGGAGCCTGTGGATTCACATGGAGAGACAGGCTGACGAGTGAGGTTATAAAGGAGCGTTGTGGTGTTGATGTGTATGTGATAGGAAGCGTTATGAGGAACACACTGAGGTGGTTTGGCAATGTGGAGAGGGTGGAGGGTGAAAGACTGACGAAGAGAGTGAATGTGAGTGAGGTGGAGGGGGGAAGAGGGAGGGGGAGGCCGAGGATGAGTTGAAGGGATGGGATGGAGAGGTATATGAGAGAGGGGAGTGTGAGTTGGGAGCAGGGCAGTGAAATGGCGGGGGACAGGGTGACTTGGAGGCGATTTTTTTGTGACCACCCCAAACGGGATTGAGGCGTCTGGCAATAGATAGATAGATAGATAGATAGATAGATTATTATTATTATTATTATTATTAATATTGCATTCCCGTAAATTACCGACTCGCACAGTACATAAGAGATGGTGCAAGATCTCATGATTCCTATAGGGGAAGAGACAAAAAACATATAAATATATATTCTGAATGGATGAACTTACCAGAATGGGACTGATTTAACTTGAATTCGCGTATTTGGACCTAAATGACACTGAACCTACGTGAGCTACTTAAATGATCTGGATGGACTGAAGTGTACTTGAATATACAATATCTACTGTTTTTTTTTTTTTTTTTTTTTTTTACAGTAACTATGATCAGTTTTTCGTTCTTTTGCAGCTTATTTCACACTGGTCATTGGCAGAAGAAGACAATACTATAGGTCTACATCCTTCAAAGAACACGTCTTCATGACTAGCATCATGTTCGAGTGTTGATCCATTGTTATAACTCAGGATTCAAGATGGGCAGATGAGAGTTTTAGGGGAACTTAAAGTAAAAAATATATAGTCAGTAACTTACCTAACTGTATTTAAACAGCTCTCTCGAATCTAGACTTAACTGAGCCTGA
>NW_027643269.1:0-4995 GCF_032717465.1 Coenobita brevimanus | reverse complement strand
CTTCACACGAGCCTCCTGCAGGGCTAGCTGTAACTTAGCTAATTCAATCTGCGTTTGCTCATTTGGAGGAGTTACATTAAACAAGCTTTCATTAATCATGTCAACAATTTGATCTTTAGAATGATGAGAGCGAACAGCAATTCCCAATTGTTGAGCAACAAGCTTAAGTTCATTCTTTGTTCTGTTTTCTATATCACACACTGTTTGCACATTTGACAAAAAATCTTTGGCTTCATCAAGTGTAGTAATAGTAGACATCATGAATAAGTAACAGTCACAAAATATCAAGCAATATCCTTATGATAATATCCTGAATATCCTGATATGAGGTCGCCAAATTTATGTTACGGAACAGAGAAAGATAATGTACACTTTAAGTGAGAATACTAAAAATCACTACTGTCCCGTAAAGTTCCAGGTTCAAAACAAAAGAGTTAGGTAAAATTACAAGTTAAAGTTTAATGCTCAAACTAACAACAAAACATTCAGGACTCATAAGGATAATGTAATGGCAAATAAACAGGTTAAATATATGGTTAACTGCAATAGCCTCTATTAACACGAAATTAGCAAGAGTAAATTTATCTAAGTCAGCCCTGATAAAATGAGATACCAGATAATACTCAGTGAATGCCAGATAAATTATTACAGATACAAACTATTATCAAAAATGACTGACATAAAACCCAACATTAATCAAAAACCTCACTAGGCCTAAGAATTAACCTTATGCTACACAGTACAAGAAAAAATGCAACAACAGTTATACTCAAATTACACACAGCTGCTAGATGTTTGGAGATTTCTTGAGCACTCACAATAATAATATCTGTACAGGGGAGGACAGAGATGTGAACAAAATGAGGAGCAGATCTAAGTGGCAATGATGCAGAGACTGAGCTCATTATATAGGGGCCAGCAGAGCTTGATACAACTTGTAAGAAGGACGCGCAAATGAAGCCATGGGGACAAAGAGTTGACAATCCTGGTCTGAACTCCAGAAATGACGACTTACTCTACTATAACGGTAGAAGGGGGGACTGAGGCAGAACACGCTCGTGATCAAACATGCAGCATACTGTGCGTTAAAATTACACAAAGGATGATGAAATCATAGGCTATGTAACACCTCCCCACAAAGAAAAAGAAATTTACAAAGGAAATTTCTTATTACTCTAAAACAATCTGTCTAAAGTCTAGATAAGCAATCTGCAATAACATTTTCTTTCCCCTTGACATGTTGTATGTCTAATGAATACTCCTGAAGAAGTAGACTCCATCTTGTCAATCTCTGATTTTTATCTTTAAACTTACTAAGGAATTTCAGTGGGTTATGATCGGTATAAATGACTATGGGGTCAAAACCAGAACACAAATAAAATGAAAAATGCTGTAAACCCAAAATCAAGGCCAAAAGCTCTTTCTCAATAGTTGAGTAGTTCTTTTGAGGTGGAGTGAACTTCTTACTGTAATAAGATACAGGATGTTCAATACCCTGATCATCCTCTTGCAGCAAAACAGCCCCAGCTCCTGTATCACTTGCATCAACAGCCATCTTAAAAGGCTTAGCAAAATTTGGAGTAGCGAGCACTGGCTGACTTAATAGAATAGCTTTAAGTTTGTTGAAAGAGGATTCACAGTTATCGGTCCAGACAAATTCAACTCCCTTTTTCAGTAGGTCTGTAAGTGGTGATACAAGAATAGAAAAGTTAAGAACAAATCTCCTGTAATAACCTACCATTCCCAAAAATCTTTGTAGCTCTTTCCTACTTTTAGGTCTGGGAAGATCACTTATAACCTGAACCTTAGCTCCTGGTGGTGCAACATGTCCATCACCAATTACATACCCAAGGTACTGAACTTTAGCTTGACCAAACTCACACTTTGATAAATTAGCTACAAGATTAGCATGAACTAAACGGTCAAGAAATTTACTGACATGGCATAGGTGATCTTTCCAGTTGTCACTGAAGATTAATACATCATCAATATAAACAACACACCCTGCCAAACCCTCTGTTACAACATTCATGAGCTTCTGAAATGTGGCTGGTGCATTCTTCATACCATACGGCATTACAGAACATGCAAAAGCCTTTCCTAGTGTTACAAAACATGAGATCTCCCTAGCACGTTCAGTCATAGGTACTTGCCAGTATCCCTTTAACAAATCAAACTTACTTATGTACCTAGCCTTTCCGATCTTGTCTATGCAATCTTCCACACGAGGGAGAGGGTAAGTGTCTGTTTTAGTTATCTGATTAACACGTCTGTAGTCGATGCAAAGCCTCTGTGACCCACCTGGCTTAGGGACTAGAGTGACAGGAGAACTCCACTCGCTCTGACAGGGCTCAATCATCTTGTGGTCCAACAGGTAGCCAAGCTCCTTCTGGATGAGAGGAACTTTCACTGGGTTCACACGGTAAGGAGGCAGTTTAATTGGCTTTGCGTCTCCAACATCGACATCATGCATCAACACAGTGGTTCTTCCTGGAGTGGCACGGAACACTTGCGGGTACTCCTGCAGTAATGCCGAAAACTCCTGCCTTTCCTTGGGAGGTAGATGAGAAAGCTTAGTCTGGAGATCATTCATGATATCAGGATTCTTCCCCAAACTATCACTCAGGCTCATACTGCATGGGAGAGCTTCACTTGCAGACTCGGGTGGAACAGCTACAGTGCAGACTGGATTATTTTCGTCCCGCCTGTGATATAACTTTAGCATGTTGATGTGACATAGTTGCTTGCTCTTTCTACGATCTGGTGTGGCGATGACATAGTTGACATCACTGAGTTTCTTCTCCACGAAATAAGGGCCACTAAACTTGGCTTGAAGAGGTTGCCCATGAACTGGTAGCAGAATCAAAACCTGATCTCCTGGCTGAAAGTGGCGTAACCTGGACTTCTTATCATACCAAGTCTTCATCTTCTCCTGAGCAGCTCCTAAATTCTCTCTCGCCAGCTGTAAAGCAGTGGACAGCCGTTCTTTGAACTTCATCACATACTCCAGCAGGTTGACGTCATCTTCCTCCGACAGCCAGCATTCCTTGAGTAACTTAAGGGGTCCTCTTACTTCATGGCCAAACAGTAGTTCAAAAGGTGAGAAGCCCAGTGATTCATTTGGAGATTCTCTTGCAGCAAACACAACGAATGGAAGACCTTTATCCCAGTCTTTCTGATGTTCCAAACAGTATTTCTTGAGCATCGATTTGAGTGTTTGATGATATCTCTCCAACGCTCCTTGGGTCTGGGGATGGTAAGCTGAAGACGTGATCTGGGTGATGCCCAACTCTTTCAGAGACTGCTTGAAAACGTTTGACATGAAATTACTTCCCCGGTCTGACTGTACCTCCTTGGGCAGACCAAACTTTGTGAAGAACCCTAGCATTTCCTTAACCACGTTCTTTGCTGAGATATTTCTAAGTGGAATGGCTTCAGGATAACGAGTAGCCATATCAATCATGGTCAACACATAAGAAAATCCTGAAGAAGTCTTAGGAAGAGGGCCCACAATATCCACCAACACACGGGTGAAAGGCGCCTCAAAAGGAGGAATGGGAACTAGAGGTGCAACCTTTTCGGTCTGATTACACTTCCCCACAACTTGACAGGTGTGACAAGACTTACAATACCAGGAAACATCCCTGAAGATACCTGGCCAGTAGAAGTGTTTCAAAATGCGTGCCACAGTCTTCCTCACTCCAAGGTGTCCTGCCAAACTGGAATCATGAGCCACTCTAATGATATCCTGCCTACAAACACGAGGGATGACAACTTGATGTACAACCTCCCATTCACAGTCGGCTGATGCTGTTGGGGGTCTCCACTTCCTCATAAGTACTCCTGACTTTACATAATAACAAGTAGAAGCACCGGCTGACTCTTCTTCACTGTAAGCAGAGTTAGCTAGACCTTTCAACTCAGGGTCAGCAACCTGCAACTCAACCAACTCTTGACGAGACAAATTATCAACACTACGGGGTACTGCCTCATCTGGTGAGTGGTCCAAATTAGCAAGAAAAGTGTCAGCTAGGATAACATCATCATCATCATTATCCTCTAAATCACCAGTAACTTTAGACTTAGCCCTAGTGACAGCACATGCAGGGAACACATCAGGGACATCACAATCCTGGGCCGCAGCCACTGGCTCACTAGACAACTGAGGAGCTGGACACACTTGACTTCCACCAATATCATTTCCAAGTAAGAAAGTTACACCTGACATTGGGAGTGTCTCAACCAACCCAACCATAACGGAACCATTAACAAAACCAGACTCTAAATTCACTCTGCACAGAGGGACAGAGAAGTAATTATTCCCTACACCTTGTAAGATTACAGTTTCATCAGAGGAATTAACATTAGAGCCTAGAACACTGGTCAGCATAAGGGATTGGCAAGCACCTGTATCACGATATATTTGAACTGATTTCCTGTCATTACTGTCCAGAGGACTGACAAAACCATCAGACAGGAAATTAGCACATGAACTCTTGAGAGTGTCACCCACGTTACTGCTCAAAAGAGGAGCTCCATCATGAGAATTTAAGTTACCCCTCAAAGCAGGTTCAGTTAACTCAGTTAAAGAATTCTGGGAACTCTCAAGAGTGGACACTAGACCAATTGACTGAATATTTAAAGACTCCTTTTTGTTCACATCACGCTGTCTCCTGAAACATCTCTCCGTAGTATGACCAAGCTTACTACAATAAGTACATTTACTTTTCTGAAATCTAGAGGTGAAGCTGGTATTTACTTCCTGAGAAACATCATCTTTATTCTCTTTCCTGTTACCTGTACTCTGAGTAGAGGCAACGTACTTACTCTCAGCTTTCCCTTTTTCTCTAGAATATCTCTTGTGAGTGAGAACATACTCATCAGCTAAAACTGCAGCATCAGACAAATTATCTATTCTTTTCTCATCAAGATATAGGCTTACATCTTTACTAATACACCTTTTGAAGTCCTCCAGCAAAATCATCTGCTTAAATT
>NW_027643268.1:102500-123422 GCF_032717465.1 Coenobita brevimanus | reverse complement strand
TATCTCTCTGTCTTGATATCTATGCCTCACTATTTTCCTATCTCTGTCTCGTTATCTTCCTACCAAAACAACCAGCTAGCCTCCCTATCTCTCTATCTCCCTAGCAGAACCAACTTCCGTCTCCCTATCTCTCTGTCATTATCTCCCTCCCACCATCATCATCTTCCCTAACTCCATCTCCCTACCGTCACCACCAGCTTTCCTGTCTCCCTATCTCTCTATCTCCTTACCAGCATCACCACCTTCCTTATCTGTCTCCCAACTAGCATCAACAGAACCCCTATCAATCCATCTATTCCCTATCAGCATAACCAGCTTGCCTATCATTCTACCAGCACCATCATGTTCCTTATCTCCCTGTCTCTCTCTCTACCATTCTGACCTTTCCAACACTACTACCACTATTTTTACTTATTTCCAAATCTTCAGCATCCGTCCTACGTTTAAACCAAATAATGCTAAGAGGGTTAGCAATTTTCGTAGCTACAACACTGAGGAAAGTTCACCAACACTTCTTTGCTGGCTGTGACAATCTTAAGTGTTAACTAAACCATATAAGTGTCACATATTGCAAGTGCCAGATATTGTTCTCTAGGCTACAAGTGTCAGATGGTGCTACCGAGGCTAAAGTGCTCTCAGGTCATGTCTTAAAGTGTCAGATATTGAGTTAAGGTGTCATAATATCCCCACACGTGTCAGATATTGCTCTCTAGGCTACAAGTGCCAGACGTTGCTACCCAGGCTGCACTTAGTCTCTGTAGGGGTTAAAGTGTCACATATTTCCCCTTGCCAAATATAAA
The DNA here is from genome assembly GCF_032717465.1 of Coenobita brevimanus. Taxonomy (NCBI): domain Eukaryota; kingdom Metazoa; phylum Arthropoda; class Malacostraca; order Decapoda; family Coenobitidae; genus Coenobita; species Coenobita brevimanus. The sequence goes on along the minus strand of NW_027643268.1, from coordinate 122,622 downwards.
CACCGTAAATCTGATAGTGATTCATGGCAGGTGTAACTCAGTGTGGTGTGAATAAGACTTGATGAATGTCTCGCGAGATAAGGCCATCCCAACTACATGAACCTGCCTTACAAGGAATACTAACTATACTGACGGATATGTCCAAAACTTGGGGCTCGTAGCAACTCTCCTTTAGCGATTTACCTTGTCTACTACACCCATAATCTATAGGCTACTAACAACACTGATGGCCTGTTCAAACTGAGCTCGTATTCTCGGTGACAGATTTTGTTACGTATTGCACCAAGGAAAATGTGGACAAAGTTGTTGTTGTTGTTGCTGCTGCTGCTGCTGCAATCCCAGGCTGCCTGGCCGAACAGACCCGTGGGCCACAGGTAAGCCACTGCTTCTGCGGGGACGTCCTACAAGAATAGTACAGCAAATACAACGTCCCCTTGTGGCAGACAGCGCCGGACCAGGGTCCTCCCCACGGTGAAATGCAGGGAAGTATGGGGAGACTTGGCTCCTGGGTGGACGCTGCAGCTGCTCCATTCAGGGTGCACAAAGCCACTACCAGAGGAAAAGTGGCAAGAAAGGAGAGAGCAAAAAAGTGGGTAGGGATATTAAAATGTGTTTAGACAGGTGGGCACAGGTGGTGAGATGGGCAGGGCAGCCAAATGATCATATTAGCGTGGAGGTAAATCAGGTGCATTGGCCAGCTGGGAATCGAAGGAGAAAGGAGAGAGAGTGGAGAGTGTAGGACTAGAACTGCAGGTGTCTGAGAAGGGAATGTGTTTTATTTTTTTACAGATTTACGTAGTGAGTGAGTGAGTTAGCCACTTGTCTATTACTTTATATATTTATCTATTTAATCATTTATTTAATTTATTCATTTATTTATTCGTTTATTTGCGGGTTGTCAAGTAATGTGTAGTGGGACTGACAGGATGATTTAAAGGCGCAGTGAGCTGAGATTGGATTAAATAAAAATAATTTAATAAAAACAAAAGTATCTGATGAGGACATTTCAGGACCCTTCAGTTAATGCTCTTGGTGTGGTGTGGTGTGGTGTGGTGTGGTGTGGTGTGGTGTGCTTTGCTGTGCTGTGCTGTGCTGTGGTGGAGTGATGTGGAAGGGCAGAATGGTATGGTGTGGTATGGTAGGGAATGGTATGGCGTGCAGTGGTGCGGCCCCGCTGATGTCGTTATAATGCTGTGGTGAAGTGATGTGGTGTGATGTGGTAGGGTAGAATGGTATGGTGTGGTGTGGTGTGGTGTGGTGTGGTATGGTATGGTATAGTGTGCAGTGGTGTGGCTCCGCTGATGTCGTCATAATGCTGTGGTGAAGTGATGTGGTGTGATGTGGTAGGGTAGAATGGTATGGTGTGGTATGGTGTGGTATGGTATGATGGTATAGTGTGCAGTGGTGTGGCTCCGCTGATGTCGCTATAGTGCATTGGAGTGATGCACCTCGGGTCCTAAAATCATTAATGACAGACAGACAGACAGACAGAGTCGTTCCCTGAAGCTACTACACCTAAAAACTGTATATATAAAAGTGGCAGGACTATCAGCTACGTGCCCAGTAATATGGACTACACATCATTCACATACAATTCAGTTTGATCACTATTACATATACACTATCAAATTAGCCATACCCATATCAAAGCAGTTTCTACTAACGGTTTTAAATAGGACGCTAACTGAGATATAATAATAATAATAATAATAATAATAATAACAGGCTTACTACTCCACTGCGTCTACTTCACACTAAGGACAAAAGTTAGCCTATTGTTCCACCGCCCCTACTCACACTTGGGCCTGTCCGCCGCTTTCCACCCTGACGCATCGTATCAAGGAGAATCATCTATGGGTCCCCTAACTAGTGAACCAGATTCCAACCCTTCCAGCCCACTGAATGTTACTGATTAGCTTAGCAGGACATTACTAGGCCTTGACACAGTTTGAAGACAGTAGGGAATATTTAACCTGGTGATATTTCCGACCTTTGCAAGCTATTTCCCGTAACCTAGTGGCAGAGTTAATGATACGGCTTCTCATTCCTTCCATAGCAGTTTTTCGTGACTAGCATCACATCCTAGTGTTAATCTCTTCTCATAGCTCAGCATTCAGGGTGATGATGGCACTTTTACGCCTAGTTGGAGTGAACAGTGCATTATGAAGCCGACAGTACAATATAAATCAGAAAACACTATGAGGGCACATGCCTTGACCAACGACAAATAAAATTACTATTTACTCCAGACTCCAGACTCGGATCCACCTCAAAACTGAAACAACTCTTTCTTGCTCCTCTGTCCACCTGTCCGCTAGATCTTTATTAAAATCCGATGCCAACTTTTTGACTGACACGGATGATAACGGCCTTCCGACACCGTTAGCGAAGGTAATGACACTACAGCTGTAAACATAGAGAAAAAAAACTGCATCTGTCTTAAAGGAAATCTAGGCAAATGACTAACACAAATGCAAACGTAGGTAAGAAATGCTGCACCTGTCTAAAGAAAATTGAGGCACAAGAAAAATGTAGCTGCAAACGAGGTAAGAAATACTGCATCTGTCCTAAGGAAATCGAGGCACAAGAGGAGATGAAAACCACATTACCAGATATATTTACAACCGCGAGCAAAAACCGCACCAAGACTACATAGCAAGATAGCGAGACTGGCCATACGGGGCGATCTGAATACTGTACTACCCTTGATATCATCTGGACCCCCTCTGACGGCAGTAAATATGGAGTACCTAAGGAATCAACCACAAGGCCAGCTGAGGGAAAGGAACTGCACCCATTTTGATGATAAGCAAGGTGCGTGGCGTGTAAGAAGACTGCCAGGCCTTTGGGAACGGGCTGTCAAGTCTACTCACAGAGTATATATTTAGATTACCGGTGTGTGTGTGTGTGTGTGTGTGTGTGTGTGTGTGTGTGTGTGTGTGTGTGTGTGTGTGTGTGTGTGTGTGTGTGTGCAGAAATCTCAAAATGAATTAATCTTGAAATTTGGCATTTTGTTTTTGTCCAAATTATTTGAAAGGCACGGATTTTCATGGATCTAGGGATAATACTCTGCTTTCTTCCTTTTCTGGCATTAAAAAAAAAAAAAATGATATCGTATGCCACTTAAGATCAAGAAAATTTACGAATATGGACTCAGACTTCATTTCGTACGTGAACATCGGTCAAGGGAAAGTTATGGGGTTGTTTTTATACTACGTTGTCCCTGATACCATCATACTGCGACCACCCTCACTGAATAACTAATGTGATGGTGATGCTGAGGCCATGGCAAGCTACTGAACCCTACATAGAGTTCGTAGTGTGGACACCCTTATTGAAAAATTAATGTGATGGTGGTACTGGTGTCATGGCAAGCTACTGGACCTTACATAAAGTTAGTAGTGTAGACACCCTTATTGAAAAATTAATGTGATGATGGTACTGGTGTCATGGCAAGCTACTGGGCCCTATAATGTTATTACTGCGATCAACTTCACTGAATAACTAACGTAACGGTGGTACTAGCGCCATGGCAAGCTACTGGACCCTACATAAAGTTAGTAGTGTGGACACCCTTATTGGAAAATTAATGTGATGATGGTACTGGCGCCATGGCAAGCTACTGGGCTCTATAACGTTACTGCTATGGCCACCTTCACTGAATAGCTACTGTGATGTCAGTGCTGCGCAAATGGCAAGCTACTGAATCTTATATAAAGCTATTACTGTGGCCATCCTAGCTGAATAATTAATGCGATGGTGGTACTGGCGCCATAGCAAGCTACTAAGCTCTATACAAAGCGTCTCAAGCATAAAAATAACTGACTAGATGAACCAAAATACATGTGATAACAGAGAATTGATGCTCTGTCACAAGAGAAGAAAGATCTCATGATATTGTGTTATTTGTGCACAGTCGGATGAACCAAATATAGATGTTTTTAAAGATGATAATGCTTTCGCTTACGAGAGAGAGAGAGAGAGAGAGAGGTCCATGACTCCGGTTTTGTATGAATGTATCATATGAAAAAAATACATATCATGTTTATATAAAGTATGAAGGTAAATACTGATATGTACTAGAGATAATAAACTGCCAAGGAAAAGGAGATAAGAGTCCTCCAAACCCCAAATACAAACTATCATCACTGAGACAAAAACCATTCCCCCCACAGAAATTACCTGAGCCAGCTTTGCAAGGGACCTGTTCAAACCTCCTTTCTAAACCACTATGACTACCCCATTTCCTCTAACTTGGCCTAAAATTGCCATCTCTCCGCTTTGAATGCTGAGCTGTAACAGTACACACTAAAATGGGACGCTAGTCAAGAAGAAGTGCTGTGGAAACCTGTAGTGCCACAGTACTGTCCTTTCCCTTCACTTACCTACGTTAAGCTGCAAAAGGACGAAAATCTGGGCCAAGTTAAGGTGAAAAGAGTACAGTTTTCAACATGTGGCCACGATGCTACTCTGTCCTTGTGCGTCAGTGTGGGAAGGGTGGATGGAGAGAGATGCAAGCACGCACACACGCATCCTGACATGCATATTAACACACACACACACACACACACACACACACACACACACACACACAGGACATGGCTCAGATAGACGCTGCAAGTGAGTCATAGGGCGTGGTCTTGTTAGCTAAGCAGGCCTTGTAGCTTTTCCTAAGCTGTTTCTTTGCATATGGGAGATTAATATTCTCTTGGATCGTTTGAGAGAGAGAGAGAGAGAGAGAGAGAGAGAGAGAGGGTGAATATTGGGGATAAATATGCATAGTAAAGAGCACCATAAATCCTCCTATAGTGGGTTTACTCGAAGCTGACAAACACCCGCCATCCCTTTCTACCAAGTGCAGTCAGACTTGAAAGCAAACTCGACTAGTAACCAAGGAGACTCATTCCTACCTCACAACTACAACTCAACGACTATCTCTGTCATCACTTATCCTTAATAGATCTCTTTGCATAGGGCCTTGATATTCTGTGTGCCATTCATGCAGTTTACATCATGTCTGTCGCCCAGAAGGTGAGCCTACACGTGGTGGCGCTGTGCATCCTGGGCGGTGCAGATGTGGCGCACACCCGGGAGCCATATATCCCCATATTTCCCTACACCTCGCCGTGGGAAGGAACCTGGACCGAACCTGTTGAGGCGCTGTCTAGCACAAGGGGGCAACGAATCCCAATACTTGTAGGACAGCCCCTCAAAAGTAGATCCTTGCCTTTGGTCGACGCGTCTGCTCGGCCAGGCAGATCCGAGTTAAGCACCAAGATCAGTATCAACAAGAACGACCATAATCATAGGCTACAGTACCAAGAATCTTTTACAATATCTTCATGAACAGACCTCAACAAAGAACAAGTCTCTGTTAGCCCCCTTGGAGTTACCATCAATTCAACAATAATAGTCTGTCTTTAAGTATCTGTAATCTCATGACCACGCCTGATAAGACTTCCTATGACAACCAAAATTAAATCTTTATATGCAATTATAGGTTTAATCGAGGTTTTGGTACGTGTGAATGTGTGTGTGTGTGTGTGTGTGTGTGTGTGTGTGTGTGTGTGTGTGTGTGTGTGTGCGTGTGTGTGTGTGTGTGCGTGTGTGTGTGTGTGTGTGTGTGTGTGTGTGTGTGTGTGTGTGTGTGAGAGAGAGAGAGAGAGAGAGAGAGAGACACACACACACACACACACACACACACACACACAAAAGGTATATTTCATGACGTATGCACAACACAAGCACCAACGCGGCCCCACACACACACGTCATAGATTCTGCCTCACACATACACACACACACACACACACACACACACACACACACACACACACACACACACACACACAAGGACAGGATACTCTTCTTAAGTGGGCGAATCGACTGAGAACACGATACTTCAGCTAAAATTGGGTATCAGTAAGTGAAGTTCTTGTCCAGTATGGCTTGTAAAATTGCCCTGCTTTGAGGAACACCAAAACATTGTCAACTTTCCATCTATTGAACTCTTTTTTATTTTTTCCATAGCGCCAAATATTCCCGAAAAACGCCAAAACTTTTCCGCTAGGCAAGAAAACAGCACCATTATTTTTTCTCTCCTCAGCTGTTGTGCCGATCATGGCATGTCGTGGTTTTTTTAAACTGTGGTGAAAGCTGTTTTCCAGTGGTACCAGATACTTGCCAAAACAACGACAAATGCTGCTGTAAAAAAAGGGCCACAAATTTACCCTTGCCCTCTCGGATGTGTTCTACACCTAGTGAGTGGACACTTATTACTTGATCATGCTATCTCAGTATCTCTCCTGTAACACCTTTTATAGCTCCAGCCGGATGAGAAAAGTTGACTTTTTTGCCTTGCAACAGGTTGCCGTCATCACCAAGAACTAACACAAGCAATAACGAACCCTTATCATCAGTAGTTCTGGCCAGTACTAGCAAAATCAAAGTGGTTCCGTGCAAGTCTCACCGTTCCCATCATCACCCAAGGACAGTACTAACACAGTACCTTGCTTTAAGCTCACATCATCAATATACTACGTTGCAATACAGGAAGGTTAAAATCTCAGAGTGGTGTGGTACGGGACAGCCAAAGTTTGCCCACATTCCCTACCGGTTGTGGCAATGTGGGCTGTTACATGAACTATTTCTATGTGATAGCAATATGAAGTACACAAGAAAAGAGTATGGGAAGGAAGGATATTCCCTGTCTCTGGGGAGGAAAGAGAAATACGCAAGATACGACGCAATGCTGGCTGAGAAATTCCGATGAACTCTTGGTCATGGCTGTGCAGAATCAAATCATCAGTCATTATCATCATCATACACACGACCAGATTAAAGTGCTATGGCCAAATACCTTGCAACTAGCTATGGGTCGACTTAATACCACATTGCTATAGGTCCACATCATCATTATATCATCATCATCATCATCATCACCATCATCATACTATCATCGACAATTTCAAAGCACACTACCTTGCAATTGGCTGTCGGTCGAGTTGAGACCACTTGTCAATGGGGTCAGCGTTGATTAGCCTGGCCAGAGCCGCCTCCGTCAGTGTCACCAGCCCAGTCTCGGGGTCGGCGCTCCACTGGCCTGCTTGTAGACCCCCGCCACCGCCACCATCTCCCTCAGTCTTACCTCCGTCGCCAAGTCTCATCTCTTCCACCATCATCCTTGGACTTGAACCTCCTCTATTTGGAAGGTTCTCTGCTACCTTCTCAACCAGCTTGAAGGCTTGTACTCTTGTCGTAGCGAAAAAAATTGTGTCTTGTCCTTATATCTGCCGGAATCGTATTTATCCTTTCAGGTGAACCTCCTGTGTCTTGAAGGTTCTCTGCAACCTTCTCAACCAGCCTAAAGATGCTTCGTTGTAAAGAAATATACTAATGGAGTTTTAGTTACTTCTGCCGGAATGGTATCACACAATCGTCCTAAGCACTGATGCCGTCCCTCATTATCACGGAGCTAACAGGATCATCGACACTCAGAAAATGTTAGGTCAATTCACTGTTCTATTCCAGAAAAATACACTGCATGTAAACCATAAGGCTTTGAGCTGGGACCTCTGCAGGAGGGAAGGGGACTGGGTGAGACTTCTTCAGGGGGTGAAGGAGGTTTTTGAGACTTCTGGAGGAGGAGTAGGCCACTGAATGAGACTTGTAGGTGCTCAAGGAAGCTTTTGAGACTTTTGCAGGAGGGGAAAAATACTGCTGTAGGTGCTCAAGGAGGCTTTTGAGACTTGTGAACGAGGGGAAGGAGGCTTCGAGGTGAGACTTCTGCAGGAGAGTAAGGAACCGAACCACTAACACAGCCGCGACACTCTGTCCCTGGAGGGAGTGACAGGGGCGTCCGTCCTCTCTTAGCTCACTCGCGGTCCACACTGACTCCATTCACCACTGCGCTCCCTCGGCCCTCTCTCTAGACTTGGAGAATTGACGGCTAGGATGCTGGGTCGACATACATTTATAATCATTCTTTTGCCTTATCAACGTTCTCTGTCTCAACCAGAGTTTAGGACTGCTTACTTAAGAGGAGCCTGTGGAGTCACATGGAGAGACAGGCTGTCAAATGAGGATATAAAGGAGCGTTGTGGTGTGGATGTGATAGGAAGCGTTAGGAGGAATACACTGAGGTGGTTTGGCCATGTGGAGAGGATGGGAGGTGAAAGACTGACGAAGAGAGTGTATGTGAGTGAGGTGGAGGGGGGGAGGGGGAGGCCGAGGATGAGATGGAGGGATGGGGTGGAGAGGTATATGAGACAGAGGGGTGTGAGTTGGGAGCGGGGCAGTGAAATAGCGGGGGACAGAGCGACGTATAGGCGATTTGTTTGTCGCCACCCCGAACGGGATTGAGGCGTCTGGCAATAGATAGATAGATAGATAAAGAAGTACTATGGTATCAGCCAGCCAAAGTTGACCTCTTGCCGTCCGCCATCCTCTTTTTGGGGGTCAGGGAGGGGACTGTGGGGCGTATAATTCTATAACCTGGTAGATCCACTTCGCGGTAATATCAGTGTTATCACATGAAGGCATCCCTCCAACATCACAAAATATAAGTACATCCTGACAGCGCCATAAGCTTACCTACCTAGTGTAAGCCTGGCATATGTTTCATCCAGTCTTCAAATCATACAGAAAATATGGATACAATTACACCAGTATGTTGCCCATGATTCCTGTAATAGCTACAAGCATTCACATCAGCTTTAAATGCACAAAAACAGGAAAAGGAGTCAGTAAATACGAGAGAAGCTTTACCTTCAAACATGGCTCTGGGACGGGAGGGGAAGAAAATAGAGTTCAATAAAATCTTCAATCATTTAATTATAACTTAATAATAAAGATGTATTACTGTATCTATTAGGGGACACTGTCGATTTTTAGCTACTTCTTCATGCAATATATTAATGATGCAATGTATGGGTAGATTTAAAATTAGCAGAACTTGACCCACTGCCGACCACTGAGCTCTATAACATGGAGAGGTTCCGCAGCGAGTGTGTCATTTACGGTGGCCATATTGAAACACCAACACTTGCAGCCTCCACCGTTATTGTTTTGGCTGTGTCAATGCCGCTCCTTTGTATAAATACATATCCCAGTACAAAAATATATATAGATTATGATATCTTCTGCCTAGCCCTACCAACTGTATGGGATACATTTAGTCAAGAGTGTCAATAAAACAACGTCATAGGTTACTGCATTGTAATACACTTTGTTTTAAATCTTTCTTCTTTGTACCCTCCTTCACCTACTGTCTGCTTAATTATGATAACAAAGATAAATCTGAGGTCGATGGTATATACACAGATCACGGACATCGATGCACTTACTGTAACTGTATATTACAACTCTCTCTCTCTCTCTCTCTAGTCTTTGAACACCTATTTTCTGCACCTTGGAATCTTTTAAACGCGATGCGAATATATCGTATGTTGCACGAGTGTAAAAAGTGCAGTGTTCATCAGTACGCTTATAGACTTAGCAACGAGATATATTTCTTGCCTTTAAAATGAATGCTATCTCTCTTCGATGAATTTCTGTGCCCATTTTTGCATCCGTAAGCTGCACAGCGGACCAGGGCACTATATTTTCTACACCCAGCTGTCATCCTCCATCCTCTCCACATGCCCAAACAATCTCAATCTACCTCTCCTCATCACAATTTAGTATCACAACACGTATACACTCCAGTCCCATCCTTCCTCTCAATTCTTCATTCACACCTCTCATCCCTCCACACCTAGCTGTCATCCTCCATCCTCTCCACATGCCCAAACCATCTCCATCTACTCCTCCTCATCACAACACCTGTACACTCCAGTCCCATCCTTCCTCTCAATTTTCAATCGTAAACCAGTCCCCCCCTCCCCCAGGCCTCGCATCCAAGGACGCATGGGTAAAACAAGAAGTCATCGTACTGAGGAGGTTAAAATATATTGCACCCTACCACTGACGACGAGAAAAAGTGGAGAAATACACAGAGTAGCCTACACCCTCCCCTCTGGACAGTTATGATGCTCTTCAGTTTATAAAATACACTGGAAAACGTAGCATACAATCACAACCACCCTCCCCGTTCAACAGCTTGGTCGACACTGACTACGTAACGTCTAGTTTCTCAGGACTTGGGGGTCGTATTCTCCTGCGATTTACTTTGTCTAATGCATTACACACCCCATCATAAAGGTTGTTAGTCAATTATGTATGAAACAAAAAAATCATTTAATCATCCAGACCCATCCATCCATCAATGCTTGCATCAGTAAGATTTATATAATTATTCATCAGTTGTATTCATCACTGTTATGTAATTCAGGTGTAATTAAGTAATGCAGTTTAATATAATCCGGTTGCCTTTGTTGGTATAGGTAAGTACCAATTTTATTAATTTTGTGGTTTGTTGTCTCATTACAAGGCAGATATACAGGAAAGTAGGTTTAGTGGTAGATAGTATGATTGGTTGGTAAGTAGACAGGATGGCAGGCAGGATGATACGTATGTAGGTGGACAGACAGACAGGCAAGTGGGTAGGTAGGCTGATGAGTAGATAGGAAAGTAAACTCGAATAAGATTAGAGTCATTCGAGTAGTGAAGACAGATGAAGGAAGAGATGAATAATTATGCAAATCTTACTGATGGATGGATGCAAGGATGGATGGATGGGTCTGGATGACTGAACGAGTGATTAGGTAGGAATAAATTGATGAATGATTGGTGGTCAGATGAATACTTGATGGACGTACTGAATGAACTGATGGGTAAGTGAGTTAATGTAATAATTCATACACGATGACAGGGTGGGTGTATGTAGGGTTGGCCAGGGCTTGCATAAGGTGAAATGCTAGTCACGAGTAAGAATGGCGTAAATATGAGTCAGGTATGAGTAAAACGAGAGTAATTATGCGTAAAGAGTGAATGTGGGATGAATGTTAGGAATTAAATGTGGGTAAAGTGTGAGTAATGTGTGGGTAACAGCTGTGGTGTGGGTAAGGGTTATGGTGTGGGTAACAGGTGTAGTGTTGGTAAGGGTTATGGTGTAGGTAAGGTGTGAGGAAGAAATAAGGTGTGGGTAACAGGTGTGGTGTGGGTAAGGGTTATGGTGTAGGTAACAGGTGTGGTGTGGGTAAGATGTGAGTAAGAAGTAAGATGTGGGTAACAGGTGTGGTGTGAGTAAGGGTTGTGGTGTGGGTAAGGTGTGAGTAAGAAGTAAGATGTGGGTAACAGGTGTGGTGTGGGTAAGGGTTATGGTGTGGGTAAGATGTGAGTAAGATGTGGGTAACAGGTGTGGTGTGGGTGGGTTATGTGGGTAACAGGTGTGGTGTGGGTAAGGGTTATGGTGTGGGTAACAGGTGTGGTGTGGGTAAGGGTTATGGTGTGGGTAACAGGTGTGGTGTGGGTAAGGGTTATGGTGTGGGTAACAGGTGTGGTGTGGGTAAGGGTTATGGTGTAGGTAACAGGTGTGGTGTGGGTAAGGGTAACAGGTGTGGTGTGGGTAACAGGTGTGGTGTGGGTAACAGGTGTGGTGTGGGTAAGGTGTGAGTAAGAAGTAAGATGTGGGTAACAGGTGTGGTGTGGGTAAGGGTTGTGGTGTGGGTAAGGTGTGAGTAAGAAGTAAGATGTGGGTAACAGGTGTGGTGTGGGTAAGGGTTATGGTGTAGGTAACAGGTGTGGTGTGGGTAAGGGTTATGGTGTAGGTAACAGGTGTGGTGTGGGTAAGGGTTATGGTGTAGGTAACAGGTGTGGTGTGGGTAAGGTGTGAGTAAGAAGTAAGATGTGGGTAACAGGTGTGGTGTGGGTAAGGGTTATGGTGTAGGTCAGGTGTGAGAAGGGATGTGCTGTATTGTTTTGCATGTACAAGGTCCACACTTGGGTAGGGTCGGTAGATGCGTGGTTAGGCTAAGTGGGCAGGTGGGTAGAGGTGGTAGGGTGGATGGATGTCGTGATGTTAATAAATTAGTAGACTGTATAGGTAGGTGGGTAGTGCGAATGAGTAAAAGAGTTGTTAAAGGATAAGTAGGTAAATATACTAGCAGATAGGTAAAGTATATGGAAAATGAGTAGTACGGGGGAATGAGTGATAAGTAGCTCAGTAAGTATGTAGGTAAGCAGGCAGGTGGGTAGGTGAGTAGCTAGGTAAGTAGGATGGTAGGTACCTAAATACAGTACACAGGTAATCCATTAGTTAGGCAAACAGGAAGGTAGAGTTAAAGGATGTTGTAAATTAACAGGTAAATATAGGGAAAAGAGAGAAGATGAAGCATGACTGGCCTGAGTCAGGTGAATAACGCAGAAGTGGATGTATGTGGTGGACAGGGAAATATATGAGAAGGGTGAATGTAGGGGATAATCCGATGAGTAAAGCGGGAGATGAGTATGTGGAGGGCAATGGGGGGGGAGGGGGGCATATGGGAAAGGGGAGAGACTGTGTGGGGAAAAGATAGTTTTTCTTTAAGACATTGGAACAAATGCGACAGTAATGATGTCAATTTATTTCTGATGACATAAAACATCAAATCTAGAAAAGTTTGTGGTGACATATTATGGGGAAATATTCCAAGTGTTTGCCCCCCCCTGGCAAATTTCCTGGATACGCCACTGGCTCACCCCCCTCTCTCTCATATACCTCCATCCCATCCTTCCATCTCATCTTAGGCCTCCACTCCTTCTCCTCCCCCCCTCCACCTCACTCACATACACTCTCCTCGCTTGTCTCTCGCTCTCCATCCTCTCCACATGGCCAAACCACCTCAGTGTATTTTCTCCTAACGTCCCACCCTCAGCGAAACATATTTCTCATTTGCAATGAGCCTGGTACGGTAAGCTTAACAAGACAGCCAGGCACCGCGGAGCTGGGCATCACACATGCACACTCCCCGCCCGACATTAGGTGACTGAAGGCGAGGGAGGGGGTACCGTTGGTGTGGCAGATGCGATCATGCGAGTGTAGACGGCTTGGCGCCATGGACTAACCGTCGGAGATGTACACCCTACCCTAGCAAGAGCGACACTGAGGCTCACTGACTCTGGCCTCGTTCGTTCGTTGACGATTTCCTCCCCTATAGGGAGGGCCGGGCCTTACATTAGCCCAGTCAGTGGATTTTTGACTGGATTTCTTAGTTGGTTGTGTGGGCTGTATTTGAGGGGGAAGAAACCACCGTGGTGGTTCTGTATGGCCTTTAAAAAAAAAAATAATAATATAGCTCACAGGTGCATCATATGCCTGCACACGTTGATGTATAAAAACATCCGCGCATGCAGGCACAAACACACGAGTGATTTTAGAGTGGGAGGGTATAATGGAACAGGTGACCAGGTGACCGCTAGGCGCGGGGATTAGCGGGGATTAACGGTACCTGAACCGTATGGAAGGGGGCATGGTGACTGAGACAGTTGTGGCTGCCTGACTGAGTGATTTTAAAAGGGTGGGGGGAAGTGTGCAGTGATGTTTGCTAGGGTTGTTATGGGTGTATTAGCAATCACTACAGCAGCTGCTGGTTTAAGTGTCTCCTCGGGGCTGGCTGCCGTATTTATGCGGGGCGTATCTGGGTTGGGGAGATTGACAGGTCTGTTAAATTTATTGGTGTTTCGGCAGCTGAGAATATAGTGGAGAAACGGGAATGGGGTATCAGTGTTGCAGTTTTCACACGTGCTGGGTTGTGCCTCATTTGTGAGTATATGGGCTTTACACTTATATCCCAAGCGGAGGCGTCGTATATTTTTAAGTGTTCTGCTTTTGAATTTGTTAATAGCATTTATTGGCTCATATTTTGTAGCGGCAGCATACCATATTGCAGAAGGGGAGCCCGCCTGGACTTGATGCTCGTGTTCTGAGCGGTTGATTGTTGCTGCCTGCATTTTAATTGTTCTTTTGATCTGAGTGAGGCTCGGTGTTATGTCAACCTGAACGTGTGAATATTCCGTGGCTTCTTTGGCTAGTTGGTCTGCCAATTCATTCCCTTTGATACCTACATGGCTGGGTATCCAATTAATTGTTATAGTTCCGCCAGCATCTCGTATTTCTTGCGCGGTGGCAATTATGTCAGTAATTAAATGTTATCAGACGGCTCCTGTTTTCTTAGCGTTTGTATTGCGCTGGCGGAGTCTGTATGGATGATTGTATGGGATGTTGGGTTGATGTCTAGGGCATCATCCATGGCGGTAAGAATTGCAATTAATTCAGTCTGGAGTGTAGAGGCTCCATCTGATACACGCAGGCCAAATGAGTGTTCTCGGCATACGACTGCCGCACCTGCTTTATTGTTATTCACAGAGCCGTCTGTATAGTAGGTTGATGAGTTGGGGGAGGTGAGGGAGGCAATTTGCATTAAGCTCTCTTGGCGTAATTGTTGTACGGGAGTGAGGGCTTTAGACTCTGGGCTGCTGGCATGTGGGTTTTATAGGTAGAGGCAGACTGATGGGCGCCGCTTGGGGGCGGGGCTTGCAACAAGAGAAACTCCCATAAAATAGAGGGGAACCTTATGTAACTTCGACGAATCTTTATACCGATCATTGTCTTTTCGTTTTTTTCTCTCTCTCTGTCTTGTTCTTGCGTTGCCTCCATGTTAAGCCCCGTACACACTGGGCATCAAGTTGCGCAACGTGTTGATAATCACCATGTCACTGCATCAGCCTCGCGTGATGGTGACAGGCAAGCAGCGTGGAGTTAACCTTGTATGTGCTGCCCTCGCGCGACGATGACGACTCACGTTAGCCTTGACAATCCAATGGTGCCACTTGTACAAATTTTGTGGGTAATTTCAGACTCAGATTTTGAAAACTGTACAGTACTGAACGTAGGCAAGACCATGGGAGATACTACATACAACTTAGATAACAAAGTAATTAGTAAATCGGAATGCGAGAGAGATCTAGGAGTTATGGTTAGTAAGACCTCAACCTAGACAGAAGTGTATTAATGCTAGAAATAAAGCAAATAGGCTCCTACGATTTATTTCGAGGAGCAATTTTGCAACTTTATCTAGCATTAATAAGGCCACATTTAGACTACGCCGTGCAATTTTGGTGTCCGTACTATTGAATGGATATAAAGTCGCTTGAAAACGTACAGAGAATAATGACAAAAATGATACATGATGTTCGGAACCTGCCACATGAAGACAGACTAAAAAGACTAAATTTGCACCTACAATGTAATGGGAGACTTAATTGAGGTGTTTAAGTGAAGGAAGGGAATAAGTAAAGGAGATATTAGCAAGGTACAGAACTTAAAGTGGGCATACAGGATAGAACTAGAAGTAATGGTTTCAAACTGGAAAAATTCCGTTATAAGAACATAAGAAGAGAGGATAACTGCAGTAGGCCGGTTGACCCATGCTAGGCAGCTCCTAGAAGAGTAACTGAACTACTAGAATGATATAAGGATAGCAAAGAAGATATGAAGTGCTATGAAAAGGATGCAAAGCCACTGCACTGTATTTTTCTGCCACTGAACTGTGTAATATAAGCTGCAAAAAGACAAAAACCTAGGCCAAGTTAAGGCAACAAAAGTATAGTGTGTAGTTCACACTTTAAATCCATAAAGATTTTTGTTCATTCTCAGCATACAGTAATTGTCATAGCTCAGTGGCAGAGGACGACTGTACTAGGGTTCAACATCCCTTCCACAGAACTTCATTATTAGCGCCATGATGATGATCTGTTACAGCTCAACATTCAAGATGGCAAGTCTACGCCTAGATAAAATGACCTGAGTATAGCTGACGCCTAGTGATGTAGTGGGTGAAGGCACTGCGGCAGGATGGGGCCAGTCAGGGCTTAGATCTGAGGCACAGTTGAGGTTTGCTGATTACATTGCCATTCAGGATGCTGGCCAGCCTTCCCCTAACCCCACTGTGGCAGGGAATAAATATACTGTATGCGATGTACCGGTATCTTATGGACATCCAGCTGATTTCAAGTACTGTGTTTTGGTGGCAAAGCTGGCCTGCAATGCTATAAAAAAATATATATATATATGCCTGTCACCCCTTATAACAATACTTAAGACTGAAAATCATTGAGGATCAGCTAAGTTAAACTACTGCTTTCTCAAAACAAAAGGTGTCAGTCAGAAAGGTAGTCCCACAAGAGGTGAGGCGAGGTGTTAATGAGAGGTATTCCCGGGGGTGGGGTGGGGTGGGGTGGGGTGGAGGCAGGTGTGAGGTAAGGTGTGAGGCTGAACCCCATGTGATTATAGTGCTCCAGGCTGTCTATTAATATCTATATTTATTTATCTATCTAGCTATTTTTAAACCTATCTATCTATCCATCTACCTATCCATGTCTACCTATCTGTCTATATATCTATCTGTAGTTCTATAACATTTTCTCTTTCTCTCTCTCCCCCACAATCTCTCCCCACTTCCCTTCCCTAGCTTCCTCCCCACCTCTACCTCCCATTTTGTCTTCCACTCCCTCCACTTCACCTCTCCCCCCCCCTCCCTCTCTATCCCTCCTTCCTCCTCAACTACCCCCTTCCAAACACCCCCAGGGCCTCCCCACCCAACCCCCCCCGGGAGGAAGACCGCCCCTGAGATTTACCTGATAACCCACGTGTACCTTGCCTACCTCACCTGTTTTACCTGTGTGTGTGTGTGTGTGTGTGTGTGTGTGTGTGTGCGCGTGTGTGTGAAGAAAATGTATGTGTAATTCATCATATGTACACTATTACAATATGCCTGTGTGTACGCCTTTGTGTGTATACGTGTGCGTCTACAAATATGTGCGAATATCCTAAGCAATAATAATATTCCCTTGTGAGTTGCCAAAATAATATTACTACAACAATATCAACTTTAATTTACAGTAATGGGATTTATGGAGAAACAAACCCGCTACATAAATACATAAAGCGCTACATACATTTACAAATCTAGCTGAAAGACTTAAACGCATTATTATTATTATTATTATTATTATTATTATTATTATTAAAGTATTTGTTTAGATTTTACTGCTTAATTCTCTGTCTGTCTGTCTGTCTGTCTGTCTGTCTCTGTCTCTGTCCCTGTCTCTCTCTCTCTGTCTGTCTCTCTCTCTCTCTCTCTCTCTCTCTCTCTCTCTCTCTCTCTCAAAACTTTACAATCTCAACACCTTAAGTCTTTTCACCTCCAAGTAATTTGTCTTCCCTAGGGTCATTTTCGCTTCACCCCCCCTATAAATCTTGCCCTCCTACAGCGTCCCCTTCAGCGTCTCAGGCGGAACAAAGGTCAGGGGAGGCGTAACAAAGGTCAAATGAGGTCTTATCTACGTTTAAACTCCGGGATTAGGACAGTGGGGGTGGTGGTGGTCGGGTCTAAAGTAATAATGAAATAGATCATCTAAAGTAATAATGAAATTGATCATCTAAAGTAATAATGAAACTTTATCTAGCATTAGTAAGGCCACATAGATCATCTAAAGTAATAATGAAACTTTATCTAGCATTAGTAAGGCCACATAGATCATCTAAAGTAATAATGAAACTTTATCTAGCATTAGTAAGGCCACATAGATCATCTAAAGTAATAATGAAACTTTATCTAGCATTAGTAAGGCCACATTTAGACTACGCAGTACAATTTTGGTGTCCTTACTATAGAATGGATATTAATTCGTTAGAAAATGTACAGAGAAGAATGACAAAAATGATACATGACGTCCGGAACCTGTCATATGAAGACAGACTGAAAAGACTAAGTCTGCATTCGCTAGAGAGGCGTAGAGTAAGGGAGACTTAATTGAGGTGTTTAAGTGGATGAAGGGTATAAATAAGGGAGATATTAGCAAGGTACTTAAAGTGAGCATACAGGATAGAACTAGAAATAATGGTTTCAAACTAGAAAAATTCCGTTTCAGTAAGGAAATCGGTAGAAACTGGTTTGGTAATAGAGTAGTAGACGAATGGAATAAGCTACCTAGTAAAGTAGTTGCTGCCTCTTCCATTGAGAGTTTCAAGCATAGGCTAGATAAGCATATGACAAATAAGGGGTGGATATAGAAAAAAGAAAATCTTATAACCAATACTAATTCATAATTTTTCCTTTTCAGGTTACACTATGATAGTCTCTATTCTCCTTTCACACTTTCCTGTAAAATGTCCACGCCAGTTTTTCTATACTGCGTGGTGTTCTTTCTGACTTTTTCCTGCCGGCTTCGGCTGGAGGGTTTGGAGGGCGGGAGAGAGCCTTCTTCTTTGCTATCCTTATCTCATTCTAGTAGTTCAGTTACTCTTCTAGGAGCTGCCTAGCATGGACCAACCGGCCTACTGCAGTTATCCTCTCTTCTTATGTTCTTATGTGAATGCTAAATGGTTCACGGTACTTGTCTCTCTCTCTCTCTCTCTCTCTCTCTCTCTCTGATGGTTTAGGCCTGTCACCCATTTTTCTTTACATCTCAGGTACACAAAAGGAAAATAGAGTCTGTGTAACATTCCTTTCATTTCTGGGTACTGACCGGGTGGGGGAGGGATTAGGGAGGTGGGGGAGGGATTAGGAGGGTGGCGGGAGGGAAGGAGAGGAGGAGGAAGTGGAGGGAAGGAGGGGTAGTGGAGGGAAGGATGCAAAATGGAGGGATGGTGAAATGGAAGGGTGTGAGAGAGAAGGGTAGGTGAGAAAGGGAGGTTTGGGAGGAGGTGAAAGGAAGAAAAAGAAAGAAATGGAGAATGGAATAATGAGAGAGAGAGAGAGAGAGAGAGAGAGAGAGAGAGAGAGAGAGAGAGAGAGAGAGAGAGAGAGAGAGAGAGAGATTATGGAGACGAATGAGAACAGCAAACCAAATTACCGAAGGAAGAAAGGATGGATGAAAGAGGGAGACGAAAAGAAAAGAAAAGAATGAAGAGAAAGGAAGGAAGGAGAAAGTGAAGGAGAGAGAGAGGCCAAGGAGGAGGAGGAGAGAGATTAAGACAACAAGAGGGATTAAGGGAGGGAGAGGGAGGTATGGAGGAGGGAGAGGGGGAGGGAAGAGAGGAGGGAAAAAAAATTAAGAAATAGCCAGAGTATAAACGAAGAAGGAAGAAGTGAGAAACAATGAAGAAAGGTAGATTAATAGACAAATAGTTATACACAGATAGATAGATAGATAGATATATGGACTGACTGAGAGAGAGAGAGAGAGAGAGAGAGAGAGAGAGTGTGTGAGTTACATAGATACACAGACCACACAGACCTTACGGTCCCTACGAGGTGGTCCGGCCTTAATCCTAATATAGTGCATAGGAGCAGGAGAAAAGGATAGCTGCTCTCTCCCCCACCCTCCAGACCCTCCGGCATTTGCCGTACAGGAAACAAGAGAGGAAGTAATACCTTGCAGGAATGAAAAACCTGAAGGAATTTTATAGGATAGGCAGAAAGTAGAATAATATGGAAAAGGAAAATTTGGGCATACAGCCACATACTCTATGCATGCAATTTTTTTTTTTTTTTTAAATCAAAAGATGAATAGAATGTTTATCTATTATTTATATTCTATAATATTGTCTGTGTCTAATAGACACATGAATGCAGACGCGAATATGCAATAATTGCTCCATCCTAACTAAACGATACCAATTGCGTCGAGATACATGTCCAGTCTCTTTTTAAATATATTTATGGTACCACTCTCAATCACATTCCCAGGGAGTTTATTCCATTCGCTTACAACAGAGTAAGTGAAGAAGTTTTTGGCTGTATCAAGATTAGCCCTCCTTGCTTGCAACTTCATACCATTTCCTCGAGTTACAGTCTCGGCAATTACTGTGAATAGCTTGCTTGAATCAGTATTACTAAAGCCTTTTAGCATCTTAAAACATTCAATCAGTTGTCCCCTGAGTCTCCGTTTTCTAAGAGAGAATAGGTTTAATTCCTTGAGTCTCTCGAGGTATGGTTTATTCCTCAGGGACGGGATTAACTTGGTAGCCCTACGCTGGACCGCTTCCATCTTATACCAAAAAATCCAAATTGGATCTCTCTCTCTCTCTCTCAATACCGCAAAGGAGGAGGTTGAACTGTTTGCTCGACATGTGAGTTTTATTGCGGGTTGAAGGATATTGATGAGTTTGTGTGCGTGTGTGTGTGTGTGTGTGTGTGTGTGTGTGTGGCTGATCTGATGGATGGTGAAGAGATGGAAGGCTGGATGGTTATGTAAGGAC
>NW_027643268.1:90000-95000 GCF_032717465.1 Coenobita brevimanus | reverse complement strand
TCTAAATTCGCGTGATCCCGATCGCGTTCCCATTCCTATTAGGAATACTTGCACCGTACTTGGTCTTACATACGACAAAAACTTCAAATTTCACCATCATATACGAGGCAAGGCAGGCGTGGCTGGCACTGCACTAACACAAATATACCGGTTCCGTAGTGCAGCATCTGCAACTAAATTTCATCTGTATAAAGCACTGATCAGACCACTGCTCACGTATTCACCGTTAAGTCTATCTCTTTCGGCCAAAAGCAACATTCTAAATTTACAGAGAGTTCAAAACAAAGCCATACGTTGGGCACTGAGCATACGGTGGGATGATTTTGTCACCAACATACACTCTCATGAACGCGCCAACATTCCACCCATCAACACTTACCTTCACCACCTACAACAAAAACAAATCACCAAACTCACCGACGTTCACACTGACTTCATCGACTTTTTCACCCGGATCACACCCCCCACACGACCTCTAGCCAACCTCTTCCACCCTGACGCAAGACCTGCACCAACCCCATTGTTCACTTAAGCACCAATAGTTTATTTATTACTGACCCTTTTATTAATTAACTTAGTTCACACCCAGCAACTCACTTAAGACTCTAAACCACCCCTACACCCATTATCAAGATCACGGCAGCCACGTAATAACCCGCCATCCTCATATCCAGCATCCTGCCTCACACCCTGAACCACCCCTACACCCCCCATCAAGATCACGGCTACAGCCCAATACTCCGCCCACCCCCAAGAGACAACCTACCCTGACTCCCCTTCCTCCACTCTTCCCCCCTACCTCCTCCCCTTTCCTTATCCCCCTACCCAAGCCCCCCAGGGCTACAACACCTTACCCTAACACCCGTATCCTAAATCCTACCCAGGCTCCTGGAGCCGGAAAAAATCAGATGAACCTGAGAGGCAGCCAATAAGCTAATGCTTGGCAGAGAAAGCCGTAGCTATTCACTCCTCCCGTCCTTAAGTAACAACACAGTGCACGTGCGAGACTCCCCCCCCCCTTCCAACACCAAACACACGCACGTTCGTTTAAGCCCCGACACTCTTTCTCTTAGTCTAAATTCTTCCTCTCCTACTGAAAACACACACACACACACACACACACACACACACACACACACAGGACAACACGAGCATTGCTCAATTCCTGTATACTACAAATAGGTAAATACACACACATGCACCTTACACAATGCAACCAGGAACCAGAGCTCTCAGTAAGGCCGGGAGTTTAAACTAAGGCCTAGTTCCTGCCACCACGTGTCGTCGCCCTGGTTGCATAACACTCATCACATATACACAATCATTCTTTACCTTCCTTCCTTTCCCCCCCTTTTCTATACGTCATTATTATTATTATTATTAAGTGGTCCCTGAAGGCTGCGTCTGTCACCTGTGCCTTTCTGCCACACTTCCACTCACCTCTCGTAGGCCAAGGCTATTTTTAGGTGGCCTTGGTACAGCCCACCATTTACCCTCCCCCTCCCCTCTCACTGTGTGTGTGTGTGTGTGTGTGTGTGTGTGTGTGTGTGTGTGTGTGCATTTATTATTATTATTATTATTATTATTATATTTCGACTTTATTTCCACACCACCTACTGTCTTTGCCAGAATTCACATGTTTCTTCATTGCGCTCAAAAATATGTAACGCCCATATGCAACATCACTGCGCTCCATTAGAAACTTTCTTCCATCTACCTTAGCATATTTAAACCCGATTTTCTTCAGAACCTTTCTTAATGTTTCTCTGCTGCCGGGGTAGGAAAGGTTCTCTTTAATTTCTTCATGTATTTTTGCCAGTGTGGGTATCTCTTTCCTCTCGTAGAAACCGAGCACGGTTCGTCGTAGAACACCTTCATTAAATTCGTCAAAGAAATCAGCAATGGGTCTTGTGCGTTGCCGTTTCTTGGGAGACATAAATTCATTACTTTCTTCATTATCTCTTGCTTCTTTGCATATTCTTTTTATTGTTCTTTCGCTTACTTTTGTTGCCTCAGCTGTCCGGCAAGTAGCCTTTGATAAGCTGGTAATAAAATCCCCCTTCTCCTTCTCTCGCTGAAAATACTGGTTTACATTGTATATAACTCCTTTGGCTTGACTGTGCAGGTGTTTTGATTGAGGCTTTGGAGAGGCATCCATTGTCCTCGAGTGCGGAAGAATGAATGAAGCGCGCAGAACAGGACAGGTGGTGTGTGTGCGTGTGTGTGTGTGTGTGTGTGTGTGTGTGTGCGTGCGTGTGTGTGCGTGCGTGTGTGTGACACTAATCTGACCCAAATCAGCCTCGAAAGACCTGGCAACAGCATGAGCAACACTGCCAAGTTGTACAAAGTTCTTTGTAATTACTATAACAAAAAGCGATTCTTTCATAAAAACCTTATAGCTTTTTTGTATAAGTAAAACTATACTAGGCTGTACCAAAGCCATCCACAAATATTTTTAGATGAGCTTGCCTGTATGGGAGGTCAGTTGGAAGTATGGCAGAAGCGCACAGCTGACAGGCACACTGTAGGGGCCGCTTTAAGCGTGTAGGATTTCCAAAGTACGGGATGCTTGTAGTTTCATATCATCATCATCATCATCATTCTTCTCCCACTATTATACGCCAGGATCCAGGAAGGGGTGATAAATTCATGAGAAACTTTTTATTTTCTTCTAATTTTCTTCTTGTTTTCGTTTCTTCTCGGTAGAAAGTTAAATTTTTGGTGGTGAGTCGCCAAAAACATTTGCTGTTCACTGTTCATGGGACTAGGTTTAAATGCGCGCCAATGTCTTCCCATTCTACATGAGATATACGTACTGTATAGAGGTTCTTTATTTTTCTAACGTATGCTTAAACAGTACAGTATATTTATCCTTTTGCTGCATGTACTGTGTTAGTACCAGTGATGTTCGTGTTCTGTTCATTCTTGAATGCCTTGTTACTGTAGAACAAACTCGTACGAACAGTTAAAGACTAAAATGAACGAAATAGCACTCAAAATATCGTCTGAAATAAAATAAAACATGAGTATCAATATTTACGAGAAGGCGCGCTGATGGAGCGCGCCTGGTCTTTTTTACGCTGTTTACGGTGTTAGTAATCGTGATGTTGGCTGTTTGCTCATTATTTTATACTCATTTTATTGCAGGACAAACACTTACGAAGAAAAAGAGACTAAAATGAATAAAATAACACAAAAAATAACGTCGACAATACAGTATACACATTTACACCAGCTGCCTATGTATTTTCACATGTTATTGTTCATTGTGTTATTGTATTGGTAATGCTGTATTCCGTTCAACCTTAAATGCATGTAGCCTTATAGAAAATCACACTGAGAACAATATGATACGTAAATGAATAATGTAGCGCGAAAAATAAGGCCAGAAATAAGAAAAGTATAAACAAATGTGAAAAATTACGCGATGCCTGGCAACCCCGGCTGACCTTGACGTGTACAGGGGCGTAGAGGAACGATGAAAGAAGAGAGAGAGAGTTGAAAATAGAGAATGCTTACTAGGTTAATGGAGGAGGAGGAGAGGAGAGAGATAAGCAAGGAGGAGAAGGTTGGAGCTGACTGAGACAAGAAAAAAAGACGATAAAGTGATTTAAAAAACAGAACGAAATGATGTAAAAAATTTAGGTTCTGTAATTCCTCTCATGCCTTCGTCATTGTGCCGTTGTTTATCGTTCAGTGTCTTTGTTTCACCTCTCTCTCTCTCTCTCTCTCTCTCTCTCTCTCTCTCTCTCTCTCCTGTAATCCTCCCCCCCCCATAACCCTCTCTCCCCTTCCTTTCTCTCTCTCTAATCGCTTCCCCACTTTACACCTCAATCAATTTTCTCACCACCCTTCTCTTTTCTTCTTTTCCCCTCTCTTTCTCTTCTCTCCTCCCACTTTCGTGTCTCTTCTTTCCTCTCTTCTCTCCTTTCCTCTCCTCTCTCCTTTCCCTCCTTTTTTCCCTTTATCTTTTCTTTCACGTTTTTCTCTTTTCTTTCTCACTTCTCTTTCTCTCCCTTCTTTCCCTTTTCCCCGTGTATTTCTTTCCCTCTTCTTCTCTTTTCGACATCTCCTTACACTTCCTCTTTCTTATGTCGTCTGTGTTCTTTCCTGTATCCTACCTCCTTTCCCCCTTTCATCTCCTCTTTTTTTCCCTTTTGCTTTCTTTTCCTTCCCTTTCCTGTTGTTTCTCTTTCTCTCTCCCCTCTCTCTCATGTATCCCTCTCTGTTCCATTCTCTTTTCCATATACCCCTTAACTTCATCTTTTCTTTCTCCTCTCTGCTCCTTTCCACATTCTTCCTTCCACCTTCCTTGCATTCTTCTCTTTATGTACTCTTTCCTCTATAATTCCTCCTCCTCCTCTTCCTCTCCCCTCCCCCCTCCACACACACACACACACACACACACACACGTAGGCGCCCCAAAAGTACGGGACGGTACTGTAGGGAAGTACGGTACGGTATGGTATTTTTTTCACCAGTAAGAACGGTGCCAAATTACGGTACGACATTTCTTTAAGTACGGTACGGTACGAAATTACTTTTTTTTTTTCCGTGCCTTTTCCGTACCCATTGCCGTGCTTAATTATTCCAATGTGACTGTCCACTGTCCAGAATAATCCAGATGACAAATACTGACTTGTAGATAGGATAACCTAATTGTTTCCCTGACCAATGTTTTAAGATATAACCTTATGTTTTAGCGTGTGTGTGTGTGTGTGTGTGTGTGTGTGTGTGTGTGTTACAGACTTATAAGGTAATATTTCTGGTCAAGCTATAATGAACATAGAATAGTGTATACTTTTAGATGGGAGACATGTAAGTAATTACGAGAAGCATATGATAATGGTTATTATATACAGTATATTTCTATTATTTGACATTTGTTTTGCTGTACGTATCTCGTATATTCCTTGCCCACTGTAGGCCTACAGAGTTAAGTGATTAATTTATAGATTTGATTATACAATAGTATATAAATAATGATTTGGATTAGGTAT
>NW_027643268.1:80000-87500 GCF_032717465.1 Coenobita brevimanus | reverse complement strand
GTGTGGTTATGTGTGTGTGTGTGTGTGTGGCTATACGAATATGTGGTTGTGTGTGGTTATGTGTGTGTGTGTGTGTGTGTGGCTATACGAATATGTGGTTGTGTGTGGTTATGTGTGTGTGTGTGTGTGTGTGTGTGTGTGTGTGTGTGTGTGTGTGTGTGTGTGTGGTTATGTATGTGGATGTGTTGTGTGTTCGGTGGGGTAAGGGGTGTTCGGTTTGATGTGGTTGCAGTGTGTGTGTGTGTGTGTGTGTGTGTGTGTGTGTGTGTGTGTGGTTAGGTATGTGGATGTGTTGTGTGTTCGGTGGGGTAAGGGGTGTTCGGTTTGATGTGGTTGCAGTGTGTGTGTGTGTGTGTGTGTGTGTGTGTGTGTGTGTGTGTGTGTGTGGTTATACGAGTATGTCGTTGTGTGTGGTTATGTGTGTGTGTGTGTGTGTGTGTGTGTGTGTGTGTGTGTGTGTGTGTGTGTGGTTATACGAGTATGTGGTTGTGTGTGGTTATGTATGTGTGTGTGGGGGGGTGTTGTTGGGTATGTGTATGTGTTGTGTTCACGGTGGAGTAAGGCATGAACGGTTTGATGTAGTTGCATGTGTGTGTGTGTGTGTGTGTGTGTGTGTGTGTGTGTGTGTGTGTGTGTGTGTGTGTGTTAGTTCACTACACGTCAAACGACTTTAGTTATACATAAGACGACGTGCTATTAAAGTTTGGGCACAACTATAATGCAATGTTCTATGAAGTCAACTACACTCATAATAACGCGACGCTTCGTCTCCTCTGTCTGTCTCCTTACCCTGCGTCTGTCTGTCTTCTATCTGTCTGTCTCTGTCTTCCTGTCCCTCTATTGCAAACCACAAACTTCTCAACTCTCCACAACGTCCTAGATTATCATTGTATCAGGCAGTATATTATTTTTCCATTGTAAATGGCCCAAATTTTCGTCCTTTTGCAGCTTACTTCACATGGGTCATTGGCAGAAACGGACAACGCTACGGCTCCCTTTCCATACCACTTTTTTGTGACTTACATTTTCTAGCATTAATCTATTGCTACAACTCAGCATTCAGGTTGAAGGGATGGAAAATTTGGGCCAAGTTAGAGTAAAACGAGTACAGAATTAGCAGAAGCCAAATAGCATACCTTTGGAGGGTGCAGCGGGAACAAGGCGAGATCGCAGGAAGGAGGACAATGGAGGGAAATCCAGCAAATCCAAGCAACAGCCTATGAAGTGACGCCAACAACACTTGTGTCTCACACTCGGTTCAAACGCCCGTCCACTTTATCACTAAACACCTGTGGTTCTGAAGTATGACAAGAGAAAATGAAATAATCGTGTAGACGTGATGTACTGATGCACTCTCTCCACGGAGTCTATCTCTGAGCTACTGTTTATTACTTGTTGATTACAATGCTTCGAGAATGATGAGTCTCTGTCTCGGACACGACGGCTGACTGAACCTTTATCCTTATCTTTTACCCCTAACCTTTTACTGAATGCTGCAAATGTCGAATTACTTCATCCTAACCTAATTCAGGTTCTAATGACAGAGATGATCTGGTTACATGACTTCCCCGCGCACCTTTTGTGACGCCACAGACTAAGTTGGGGTGGGCTTTCAGTTCAGAGAAAAGCAGTAAAATGGATGGGTAACTGCGAAAAACTGATCACTGTCCGCTGACTCTTCCTGCTCTGCTTTCCAGCGACAACGTTTCTCTGATTGTAAGGACTTGTACGGAATAGTTTATTCAAAATCTAAATTAAAAAATAGGATAATCTGCTGACTTTTTCCGATAATCTTGCTAACAGACAGGCAGGCAAACAAAGACAAACAGATAGGCCGGCAGGCAGGCAGACAGGGAGACAGACTGGTAGACAGATATATAAACCGGGCCAAACACAGCTTCATCGGGCTTTCTCTGTTGGGCGTAATAACACCCCCTAGTAGCAGAAAAAAAGATAATTTTCTCGTCGCTTTTCTCATTACACATTTTGCTTTCAGCCATACTCGTACCAGATCACGTCAGTTAACAATGATATACGTATTTGGGGATTAATAAAGCTTTAGTTTCATTTTGTATATGAGAGAAAAAGGCAGTGAAAACACCAATAGTATCCCCTAACAGTCTGATACCAAAGCCTTCTCCCGTTCGCCTCTGCCTGGGTTTTTTCCTTCAACCATTTTTTCCCCGAATGGAGCGTTGTGGCAGACTCCTGTATTTCATAAACTAACATTTTATTCATTCTACGTACAGTGTTCTTAAACGTGAACTGATTTTGTCCTATTGTGCTAGAATATTGCACGGTGAATCCACCGTGGTGCACAAGAAAGGATCTAGCTTGTGCATTTCTTGTGCACCACGGTGGATTCGCTGCCCATGTGTTCACAACATCAGGTGGGATGAGTCCAGAGGCGAGCAGATTCTCTCGAGACTGGCAGAGATTCTTTCTAAGAAGCGTCAACATAAAGAGTTCTGTTATGGCCTGGATGAGGTGTCAACTGTCCTACTCCCTTGTGAGGTGTGCACTGTTATGCCTCAGGGGCACCAAATCATCAGCCCTCAGGCCTGTCTCTCTGGCAGGTATGGATTACGAAGCTACTGTGACCAGCAACTCCAATAGATTAAAGTTTTTGTTGACACTGTAATACAAAAAAATCTAGTAGTAATAAAGTCTTTTGTGGTTGGTGGGGCACTCCCCATCCACTCACTCGATGTAGTGCTGCTCTCTGGTGCCTGCCCTTTCCTCCCTTCCTTCCTTCTTTCCATCCTTCCTCATGTCTTTTTCGCCTTCATTCTTTCCTCTTCCTTCTGTCTACGGGTGACTATATACTGAGTGACAAGCCACATGGTTTCCTGTACACCAGGAAACCTTTTACTACGCTGGGTGGTAATCATATAACCAATTTATGAAGCCTGATGGTTTAGTGGGCAATTAAGGCGCTCCAATCGGATTGAGCCTGTGCAAGTTAATATCCAAGGGATGGTTAGGGTTTAATGCTCAGGTAATGTCACTCAGGGATGAGTGAGGCTGGTCATTCTCATCATAAATGTGAGGACCAATTTGCCTAGCTCCAGGCTCCTATGCTCCTCATGGGGCAACACAGGATTAGATGATGAATGAATGAATGAATGATGATAAAGTGTTGGCATATGGTTGGTAAGGACAGTGGCTGGTGTGTTTGGGGCCAACAGATTGTATTATGGTTAGTGATAACCTTCACATTACAACTCCAATGGTGAACTGTATTATGAGGCTGGCTGCTGAGCTGCACGGTATAATTCCCAAATGGATGGAGCTGATTTGCTGGTTGTATTATTTCTAAAAGTGGTAGTTGTAGTAGTAACAGTGGTAGATTTTTTTTTTTTTTTAATCAGAAGATGCACTCAGCAGGTTGGTGATGTTTGGCTGAATGCAACACATCCAAAGAACATCACTGTATTTCAAATAATTACCAGTAATTCTCAGAAATACCATGTTATTTGGACATGTTGCATTCAGTCATCACCAACCTATCAAGTGCATCTTTGCCTCGACAAAAAAAAAAAAAAAAAAAAAAAAACTAAGTATAGTAGTAGTTGTAGCAGCGGTTGTAGTAGTTGTAGTAGCAGTTGTAGTAGTAGCAGTAGCAACAGCACCAGCAGCCGTAGCATCATCATCATCATTAGTAGTAGTAGTCCATCCAGTACCGTAATATATAAACCACCCTACATAAACACCCCCCAAGAAATCCATACCCAATTTAGGTGAAAGAAACACATCTTTAAGTTGTGTATATTTATTTCAGCATTTATAACAATTTCTTCTAAACTATTTGGGCTAACAATAGATTATTTGACCCAGTGAAAATACCTTATATTTCAGTAGTAATTGCCATGGAAATTACTCTTGCCCAGTCCCCTCGGGTGAAAAGAAAGATAGAAATAACTCGTCTTTATACGTTTAAATCCAATAACTTCCCTTCCTCTTGTCCAGTTCCCTTAGATGAAAACAAAGGGTATTTACGCCATTTATTTGTATTCAAGCATATATAATTTGAAAGGAGCATGTGGAGTTACGTGGAGAGACAGACTGACAAATAAGAATGTGAAGGAGCGTCGTGGTGTGGATGTGGATGTGACAGGAAGCGTTAGGAGAAACACACTGAGATGGTTTGGCCATGTGGAGAGGATGGAGAGTGTAAGACTAACGAGGAGAGTGTATGTGAGTGAGGAGCATGTGGAGTTACGTGGAGAGACAGACTGACAAATGAGGAAGTGAAGGAGCGTTGTGGTGTGAATGTGGATTTGATAGGAAGCGTTAGGAGAAACACACTGAGGTAGTTTGGCCAGGTGGAGAGGATGGAGAGTGAGAGACTGACGAGGAGAGTGTATGTGAGTGAGGTGGAGGGGGGGAGAGGGAGGGGGAGACCGAGGAAGAGATGGAGGGATGGAGGAGAGAGGTATATGAGAGGGGGGGGTGTAAGTTGGGGGAGGGTAGCGACATGGCAGGGGACAGGGCAACATGGAGACGATTTGTTTGTGGTCACTCCTTACCCGATGAAGGCGTCCATAGATAGATATATAGAAAGGATTAATATTAAAGATAAATATTAATCAGCATAATAAAAACAAACATTTTATTTCGAACTAGAGTTCAATTTTATTCGCCCCTGTGTGGAGTACAACTCTCATGTGCGGGGAGGCTCCCCACATACAGCTCTACTCAGTAGGGTAGAGTCAAAGGCTTTTCGTCTCATAAATTCTCCACCTCTTACTGGCTCCCTTCAACCTCTGTCTCTTCGCCGCACTGTTGCATCTTTATCTCTCTTCCATCGCTACTTCAATGGTCACTGCTCCTCTGACCTGTCTGCTTGCATCCCTCCACCTCTACGACGGGTGCGTAGCACCCGTCTAGCAACAAACTCTCATCCCTTTTCTGTCCAGCTCTCTAATCCAAGAGTTAACCGTTACTTCCAGTCCTTCATTTATGCAACAGGTCAACTCTGGAACTGTCTCCCTCTGTCTGTATTCCCTACTCCCTATGATCTCCGGTGTTTCAGACGCAGTGTGTCCAGGCATCTCGAAATAAACGGATCGTGAATTTGGCTCTCTTTTGTATTGTTTTTGTTTTTTTCTTGGAAGGAACGGTTTGCGGCCTCCTGGCCTTTGATTCCTTCTTTCTTGCATTTAAAAAAAAAAAAACAACAAGGAGCTTCGAATCCCGTCAGTCACCCTCTAACCGTGAGAGGGGGAGGACGCTCGAGCTGTGTGTCTATTCTCAGTGTTGATAGTGTTTAGACAGCTTGCCCATCTTGCCGAGATAAACAAAGGTAAGGCAGGATATTGTTCATCAGTTCTTTGATACTGCCTATTCTTTCAGTTGAGCCAAATCATCTTTATAGTGTGTGTGTGTGTGTGTGTGTGTGTGTGTGTGTGTGTGTGTGTGTGCGTGTGCGGCCAGTGTGTTACCATGGCAACCTCCCCACACCACCACAGTTACATACACACAGTTCCCTACCACCACCTTCCGTTAGAGAGTATTGTGTGTGTGTGTGTGTGTGTGTGTGTGTGTGTGTGTGTGTGTTTATCTGTGTATGTGTGTATATGTGTGTGTGTGTGTGTGTGTGTGTGTGTGTGTGTGTGTGTGTGTTAGCTCACTATTCGTCAAAGGACTTTGGTTATACATAAGAAGACATGCTATTAAAGCTGTGGCACAAATATAATGTGCTATGAAGTCAACTTCACTCAAAAGAACGCCACGCTTCTTCTGCTGACTTTTCCTTATAATCTTGTTAACAGACAGGCAGGCAGACAAAGGCAGACAGGCAGGCAGTCAGGGAAGCAGAAAAGGCAGACAGGTAGGCGGTCAGGCAGACAGACTGATAGACAGATATATAAACCTGGCCAAACACATACCTTCATCGGGCTTTCTCGGTTGACTGTAATAACATCCACTAGTAGCAGAAGCAACGATTTTTTTTTTTCTGGCCGCTCTTCTGATTACATATTTTATCAGCCATACTCGTAGCAGATCACGTTTGTGCGTATCTGAGGATTAATAAAGCTTTAGTTTCACTCTGTATATGAGAAAAAAAGGCAGAGAAAATATCAACAGTACCCCCAACAGTCCAATACCACAGCCTTCTCCCATTCGCCTCTGTCTACGTAGACTTTTATAACAAACACTATAGACACGCCTTCACGTGGTGGCACTGATGAGAGAGACAGACAGACAGACAAAGAGAGAGAGAGAGAGAGAGAGAGAGAGAGAGAGGGGGGACTGACAGACAGACAGACAGACAGAGACAGACTGAGAGACAGGAAGACAGACAGAATGAAACAGAGACAGACAGACAGACAAGCAGACAGACAGACAGACAGACAGAAAGACAGACAGAAAGAGACAGAGAGACAGGCAGACAGACAGACAGACAGAAACAGACAGGCAGACAGATGGACAGAAAGAACAGAGAGACAGACAGACAGACAAACAGAGTGGCTGGGGACGAGAGGCCAGAAGAGACGGGCTGGGGACGCGCCTGACGTATCATATTCTCTCGTCTGGCGCGTCCCCAGCCAAGGCCTTCTAAAATTAGAAGGCCTCGTCGGTGGGGGGGACGGTAAGGCGGTAAGCGTGGGTTAGGCAGCGTCAGAATAGGTTAGGTTAGGTATGGCAAGGTTAGGGGAGATTGTGAGGTTAAATATAATTAGACTGGGTTAGGTGAGGTTAAGCTAGATTAGGTTGGGTTGATTTAGGTTGGATTAGGTCATTCGAGGTTAGGCAGGGTTCATTTGGAGCAAATATTGATAGGTTAGGTGAGACTGGGCTAAATTAAATCGGTTATAACACTACTCCCACACATATCCATATGCCACCCATCACCCACCCTCCACACACACACACACACACACACACACACACACACACACACACACACACACACATACACACACACACAGAGCAGATTTGGCTTTTCCAAGAAATGAAACCCCCAAAGACTGAAAGTCGCGACAGCGAGAGGTGGCGGAGAAGCTCATCCCACTCTCTTCCCACTGGAATGTCTGTGATTGGTGGCTGGTGGGGTGGGAGGTGCGTGAGTGAGGTAAGGAGTCCATTTGATGATCAGTACAGGTGTACCGTCTAATCTGGAAAGACATCGTCACCTGCCTGGTGCTACTCTCTCTCTCTCTCTCTCTCTCTCTCTCTCTCTCTCTCTCTGTATGTATGTATGTATGTACGTTTTTTCTAACATTTTGTTGTGATGTGTTTTCATTATATTTTATAATCTCTTTTTTCATGGTGTTGAAATACAAAGGAAAATACTGTATTTATCATGCTGTACTTATGCAGTCAGTATCCCATTATAAGGCTCATCAAGTCATCCGTAATTCATCGCCGTATTTAATAACCTTAAATGTACTGCACCAGCCTCCCCCCTTCAACCCATCTCTGTCTGTCTGTCTGTCTGTCTGTCTCTCTCTCTCTCTCTCTCTCTCTCTCTCTCTCTCTCTCTCTCTCTCGAGT